>NW_024571118.1:0-11173 GCF_018345385.1 Vulpes lagopus | reverse complement strand
CGCCGCTGGTCCAAAAAGGCAAGCGGCCAAACCACTGCGCCACCCAGGGATGCCCTTAACCCCAGGTTTTTTAATAAGTAAACCTCATTTGGCTTTTTAGATGATTGAAGTTCAAAATGTGTTGAACTGCTCATATTTTAATAGCTCTACTATAAAATACTTCATACATGTGAAGTGTAACACTCACCCAGGGAATTTTGCCAAATCTAGAATAATTCTAAGACTCTCATAAGCCATATATATACTAGACTACTAGGAGGAGGATATAGGAATGGTAAATATAGTTTCCAATGCGTGAATGGAAACATCAAGCATTCATTATCTGCACATTTCAGTGGCCTAATACTACGTACTTTGCAAGAAGAGGAGGTGTGTGTCAGGTGGGTGCAGCATCTGACATGAGGTAAAAGTATCATGCTCCTAGGAGCCAATATCTTTTGTAACAATTTCGTTAGACATAGCTTTCCTAGAGGTCTCTCAAGACATAATGCCTAGAATCATCATACTCAAAAAAGCTAAGGCTTCTTATACTAATGATGAGTTTTTTTAGATCTCTGGTCCGAGATTAAATTTTCCAACAGAGGTTATATTCGAACATAATCTTTGTGCGCTTAGAAACCGTAGAGGAGACAATACCACCTTATTAAGTTGCAAGGGGAACAAGTTAGAAAAATTAACTTAACTAGTCAAAATCTCAGGATCCCTGGTGGCGCCCAGCGTTGGGGGCGCCTAGCCTTTGGCCCAGGGTTCGATCCTGGAACCCGGGAACGAATCCCACAAATCAGGCTCCCGGTGCATGGAGCCTGCTCCTCCCTCTGCCTGTGTCTCTGCCTCTCACTCTCTCCTCTCTCTCTGTTACTATCATAAAATTATAAAAAATAAAAAATAAAATATTTAAAGTCAAATCTCATGAAGAAGAATTAAAGGTTTAATTAATCTATTACCCATAAAACTTGCGTAACAAAAATAATTAGTGGAATAACCACTCGCTAGTAGTATTTTGCACTTGGAGATGTAGTATACATTAAACCATTGAGTATTTTCACTGTGTATCAGCTCAGTACTCTAGGTGTAGTATACTCAAAGAGATCTAAGGGTTTGTAGTACACCTCCATGGGGTAAATGTAGACACCTTGTACATTATGAAGAACATGATCCACATTAAGTAACTACTTCCTTTGTCGAAATAACCATTATCTTCCGTGTTTTCTCGGGGGGGGGGGGGGGGGGGGGGGGGGGGGGGGGGGGGGGGGGGGTTTTTTTTTTTTTTTTCTTTTTCTCCTTTTTGGCTCATCATTAACTGCCTGTGTTTCTAGGACCTTTTTGCCTAAGCATACCCTCTAGTCCTTTTATTCCACTACACTTTCAAATATTCTTGCTGACTTAAAATCATAACTCTTTTGTGCTACAATCAACTTATCAGAACTTTCTCTCTTCGAAATTTACAAAAATAATATTATTTTTGCGCATCGTCTTGGGTCATATATTGCCTTAATTAATAAGTTGTTTCCATATTTTAGTAACCATGTATGAATTTCAACCAGGAATCCTTAAATCATCAACTTCAGGGAATTTTTATCAAGGGATGATTCAGCAACATAATCCATATTTAAAAGATAATACTTGGGCATGTGTTCTGTTACCGCCTAATATCCTTTAATCATGTTCTATGTTGTAATGTTGAAGGTGATTCTATTAAATGTTTTATTTTTCTTTTGACTTGTCATAGGATTATAATGTTAAATCATTTTCTATTTTCTTGTCCTTATACTTGTGAATAATATTATGTTTACATTTTGAGTTTGTTTTTTTTTTTAATTTTTTATTATTTAATGATAGTCATACAGAGAGAAAGAGAGAGAGGCAGAGACACAGGCAGAGGGAAACAGCTCGCATCACCGGAGCCTGATGTGGGATTCGATCCCGGTCTCCAGGAATCGCGCACCGGGCCAAATCAGCGCCAACCACTGCGCCACACAGGATCCCCTACTTTTTGTGTTGAAGCTACTTCATGTTTTCCCTCATTTCCCTTTTAGTTAATTGAACTTCTTTACACAGCTCCAGTACCAGAATTTCAAAACAAAATGTAACCACATAAACAACACATACACAAAGAACCTTATCAAAAGCAAAAAAACAAATTTACCTTGATCATTGATCTTGCCAGCTATGGTTTCCTAGATCTATACTAAGAAAAAATTCACAAATCTTGTTCTTATTTTGAAGAGCACCTAAACACTCACACACACACAACCTGCAAGTGCAACAAAAAACAACAATCAGTTAATTGAAAAGAAACTTATAAGTCACCATAAAGCATATTAATGTAAATATTTATAAGCAAAAAGATACAAATATTGAAGAAAAAAAAAAGAGTTCAGCAAAGATTAGGGGCCCCAAAACATCCCAGAAGCAACCTGCCTTAAGCCTTACCATGACACAAGGATGTAATTTGTTTCTAGATTGAATTACCCAAAATTTGTAAAACAAATACTAATTTGGGGAGAGCAACTGAAAGTTTCCCAGTGATGTCTTTCATGACCCTGTTTACATAATTAATTCAGGCTAACTGTACACAAGGAGTAAGCTAATCAATAAACCAACTGTGCCTAAGAGCCACAAGAGAGTTTCAGGTATTAAATAGCACACGATAAATCATCATTAGTAAATGCCTAAAGGTAAATGCCTTTATCTTGGCTGAAAGACATGCCGGATTTTCCAGGCATCCACAAAATAAGTCACAGAGCTGTGTGACTAAGCTGAAAATAACTCTATACTAAATGAAATTGCCATGTTCATTATTATAGGTGCCTTTATAAAAATAATAAAAATATCAAAATTCCAAACAAATTGCCTTTTTGAAATAGGTAAGTATGCTTGTATATAAGATAACTTTGGCTATAAGAAAAATCATCCCAAAGATGTAAAGTTTAAAACAACAATATTTTATTTAGCTCCTGATTCTGCTATTTTTAGGGCAATTTGGGCTGGGCTCATCTAGGCTCTTCTTCAATTTTAAAATAGCTCTGTTTGATGTGTGTACAGAGAGCTGCTGTGTTGATTGTTTTCTTGTTGCTTTGGAAGCCACTGAGATGATCACTACAGTTATTATTGGCCTCTCATGACATGTAGATAGGATGCCTTGGGTAGGTGCCCAGAGTGAAAGTCTGCAAGATTTTGAAGTTAGTCCTCAGAGCTGTACAGTGGCCACATTTTAATTAGGCTAGAAAAGCATCATAGAAGCAAGATAACAGTGATGGTAGTTGAGGTGTAAGTGAATTTATTATGACCTAACATCAATAAAAGAAAAATGAGATGGAAATAGGATTGGGTGGAGGAAAGTTGAAATCTGCATGTAGATCAACAGCTCACCAATGTGGAAAGCATCAGAGTAAGGCTTATCTGTCAAGTATCCTGCTTAGCCACAAAGACTGGATTTCTTATTCTCCTGTCTTGCTCAGGCACTGAAAGTAGGAAAAAGAATGACTTTAGTAATAATTTCTTTCTAAGTGCGCAGAAATATCACAGAAAGCTCTCTAATGACATATCTCATAGCAGTCAGTAAGTATTCCCTTGTAGGAATCGGGCAACCCAGATTTCAAGGATAGAGAAAAATAGATTTAGCAACCTAGGCCACTGACACCAGATGATGTCAACTTCCCCATGTTTACATACCTACTTTCATGACATTCAAGGGTACCTTGAACACAATTTGTAACTAATAACAAATTTACTCTAATTGAATGAACTGGCTTAAAATCAAATAAGTACATGGAAAGAGTTTCAATATGGTATATTGCATGTAAGTAGCTATAGTAAAGCACATCTACTTTCTTTCTTGTTTCTAGAGATAAATTATATGGATGCTCAGCTCTTAGGGATGACTATTGTCACTATACATTCAGCATCCTAAAATAAAAATTCTTGAGTTGTTAAAGTGGTTTCACTTTATAATTAATGGTCTTATCCTTTCCCATTCTAGACAGGCCAGCACTTTGATAATCAATTTCAATATCTGAAATATTATTATTGATTTTTCACTCATCTAATAAAATTGAATAGCCTGGTCTGCAAAAAGAAAAACTTAGACAAGAGTCCAGGAGGACTGATATTAACCCAACATATTTCACCTAAATTTTAGTATTAATTCAGGCAGACATTCTCATATTGTGGCCTAATCAGTAAGTAAAATAGAAAATCCACTAAGATCTTTGCCCTCTTTCTCTTTTAAACCATTTTTATTTAGGGCACAGGTTTTTGTGACTTATCTTTTCAAACTATTTTTCATTTGGAACTTATTCCATCTAGTAAATGAGTCCTGTTAAGTCCTTAATTACAGACTTCATTTATTCCACTTTATTTTATTTCCACATTGATTTTCTTCTCAGGGTGGTCTTTCATGAATCTGCATCTTTGGTATCAGCTCCCTTCTCATTTTGCAGAGGGAAGTATCAGATGGCACTGGTCATAGATCGGTCGGACTTGTCATATGCTTTTCAAGTTAGCAAAAAAACAAATTGTGGAGGATGAGTACAGGAAATCGCTGGCATTCCTTTTTTGAAGCAACAACAAGACACTTGAAGGACTTGTTCTTTGCATTGGGTAATTTTCGGTAAATGGTGGCTTTAATGTGGAACAACTGGAACTAATGTAGCCTTCATGGAGATGTTCTCTATTCCTAGCAATATGTCTCAGCTGTCAGTGTGAGAGTCCCCTTTTCCAGAAAATCCCCAACTTTGCAGTTTTGTATCTAAGCACTGGGTGTCACCAACACAGAGACTATGCCCTGGACATGACAAAATAGTGAATAAAGAAAAATATTTTACAGCTATCCAGAACAAATTCATTGCTGTAATACCAACATATAATGTGGTAATAATAGTATATAAGATTTCTGTATGGTGATAGCACTGTTGCCAACATGACCTATAGGGAAAAATGTGTCTCCACTGGATTGGAAAGAAAAACACCAAAACTATGGGACACCTGGTGAACACAAAAGTTGTGTCGTCTGCCTTTGGCTTAAAGGCTGAATCCCCAAATCCCGGATTGATTACCACCTTGGGCTTCCTGCATCTCCTCGCTTATGTCTCTGTCTCTCTCTCCACTTCTCTCTCTCTGTCGCTCATGATAAATAAATAAATAAAAATTTAAAAAAAACAACACAAAATTCTGAACTAAACACTCCTCAGTAAAAGAATGTGCTAGCATAATTAAGAACTCTTGGATATGATATTATTTATTAATATTATTATATTGGAAAAACTGCAAGCAAAAACTAACAGAGAAGTCTGAGGTAATAACAGCAACAACAAAGTCCAGATGGAGTAAATGCTGGGCCATTCTTTGAGTTGACTATTCTATTCATGATTATAATGAAACTATTGTTAGTGTTATAATGAGACTTTATCTTTGAATATTTCCAGGTAGGTCCAAATGTTTTCTAAAACAGCAATAAAAAACAGTGTCGGTCCTTGGCTGAATTTTAACTAATTCATCCAAAGGGAAAATGCTTTCAAGCTATATCTATAATATATGTTATATATAATATATATATTATATAGCTATAATATATATAAATAATTTGTGCCTAGAGTGGTTTCTTTTAGTTACTTTGCTTCAGAAGGCAAGAAAGTTTGTTAAAAATAGGCCGGGTTAGAATATGCCGATATTGGCAAACCAAATTTACTCCGGAAATTTACTATGGGGAATTTAACTGTGGGGAATTAACTCCCCCAATTTACTATGGAAATGTGAAAAGTTTTTAAAAAAATGACAAAGAGATTATTGCCCTTCGCTTTTTTTCATTGAACAATTAAAATTCTAGTTGAATTATTCTATAACATTGATTATTTAGAACACCAAGATGCAAAACATCAACACATGTTTGTGTAGGGACCCCTGAGATCAGTTGAAGTAAATGTATCCACTCGATACATTTGCTTTTGTCAAAAGTATTGTATTAAAGAACTTAAATTATTCGTATATAACATTTTGAAATTAGCATTAGAGTACACTTCATCTATAAGTGCTAGGTAACTCAAGCTAACCAAATTTTCAAAGCATTTTTGTCCACAATTGAGTTAATTCTCTATTTTCCATAATCTTTTCTTAAACACTTCACTTGGAAAATAGATAGACATGGTTTCATCACCACCGGCCTGTTTAAATTTAAAATTCCACAGCTATAGGATCAAGTAGGCAGTAACGGGCAAGTGTATTTTTCTCGTGTTTAAAGGTAAGAAGCTAAAAAGAAACATGAATAGTTTAGAGATCCTTAATTTTGGGGGGCCCATATATAAGAATCTTGCATTTTATCTGGGTTGTAAATCTTTTCCATTCAGTTAAGTCAGCTGAATTCAAATTTCCTTTTTATTATGGTTTCTTAGATTCTTGAATGGATAAAACAAAAATCAAGAGAAGAAAATCATCAACACACATTGTTGTGACTTATAAAGGTTAATGATACTCTTATCAGAACTTAAGCCACAGTTACCAACTCACTCCCCTGACATTGAGTCACTGCCAATTCTCCATCCAGCTTCTCCTTAATAAAGTACAGATTTTTAAGGTGAATAAGAAAAGCACACGTGTACCACCTACTGTAAATGCTTTAGTCTTCTTAGATCAGTAAACAGCTGTTGGTCTTTTCACAGTTTGTTAAAAAGCAAAGCAAGGCGTAGATTTGGGCTAATGACATTGTGCAGCAATACCATTTGTTTGCTCATCCATGATAACCAACAGCAACTTGAGAATGTTTCCCTTTTTGGGCTTTTGTAAAAAAATCTTCAGGCCTGACTGCCTACCTGCAAAGAAAGTGCTGTTGATTATTGATTAATTCTGGACACAGTATAAATTATAAAACTACGGTGTTTTAATCTCACTAATCTGAGAGTGTACATTATCTAGTATAAAGGGATTTTAAGAATATGAGCATCTGTATTCATCCTGTCTTAGCATAATGGAGGAGAGAATGTGAAAAGACAAGGGACAAACTGTATTTGAAAGGTTTTGTGATTAATGTACCTAAATGCCCCTCTTCTCACTGAGGCTAGGACAACCCCTCTCTCTCATTTACAAGAAGCCAGGCTTTCCACTCATTGAGGTACAGCAAGAAGTGAAATTGCATATTGTGATTAGGACTGGGCCACTGAAGAAAGTCTTAGGGTATAGGGCTGGTCATTTGTTGAGAAGAAAAGGAGTCTAATTAGAATCAATAAGGAGGGCCGCACCTGTGGCTGAATTTTAGGCTATCTTCAAGATGCTGTGTGGTTCACCTTGAATGATAAAGTGTGTTAATGGATATTTCTAATCACAGCATCAGTCAATCAAGAGTGTGATTCCATTTGGTCTATTTGAACATGGATCCTAAGTAATGGCCATAAATAGGAGAAAGCAGTCAAAAATATCTCCTAGGGAGCAAGGTATATAACAAATTAACATCAGCCTGCCCAGAAAACGATGCCGTCTGAGGATATCCTGATATCCTGAAGATGTATTCAGAAATCAATCAGCAGCTCGGTACTGCGAGGCTGGGTATTAGTAATGAATAGGCCAAGAGTTTGACAGAAATGGAAAACACCAAGGTAAATAAAGAATTTATAGCAGTAGCTTTGTAACACTAAGCATTTAAAAGAATAAAGTTCAGTGTATTATACAAGAAAAATAATGGCAATCTTCCTGTATTCTAGAATCAAATTCCAGAATTGCCCTTTTAAAACCCCAATGATTTCAATAAGGAAGATCGTTCCCCTCCCAAATTACAATTTATAAGCAGTGCTTACTGTCTATCAGGAAATAAATGAAACGTCTAACAAACATAATAAAAGGTAAAAAGTGGGTACATTGCAAATAAGAGAGGTAAGGGCATCAGGGACAGCATTAGGTATGTTTTGAAATTCACTACTTCGACTTTTAAGAGTATTCATCAGGGATAAGAAAGAGGGGGGATACTCTCGGGGAGTTTGTAAACTGCTTAGCAGATGAAAATGCAGGTGGGTTTCTCATGTTACACTCACTACTAAATATCCAGAGGAAGAGAATAACGTGCAAGTGCCTGGGTGGCTCAGATAGTTAGCATCTGCCTTCCGCCAGGCAATGATCCTGGAGTCATAGATTGGAGCCCCACAGCAGATTCACTCCTCAGAGGGGAGTTTGCTTTCACTCTCCTGTAGCTCTGCCTTGCTCATGTGGTTCTCTCTCTTCTCTTATTAAATAAAGAAAATCTTTTTAAAAAAAGATACACTGCAATAGTAAAATGAAAGGGATAGAAAACCCTCATCCAATTAATGAGAAAAACAGACCTAGACAGCTATCTCATTCTATTCTTAGACAACCTTAACTTATTCTGTAATGTCAGAAAAGTGTATAGCCTTAATTTTTTATACACTAATCTGAAAATATAGTCTTGAATCATGAATAATTGATCTATTTTCTCTTTAAAACGTATTTAAATATTGGAGGACACTTAAAAAATGTTTTTTATTCCTTTTAAAAAATTTACTCTAGTTCTTGCATTTATAATTCACATTACTTCTTTCTTTTTCTCTTTCTTTCTTCTTCTTCTTTTTTTCTTTCTTTTTTCTTTCATTTCTTTTTTCTTTCTTTCTTTCTTTCTTTCTTTTCCTTCTTCTTTTTTCATTCTGTTTTAGAATTATGCCAAACTTTTATACCATAGGTACTTTTCAGTAATTTTTCCTCAGGTTCTGTTTATTTTGGAACATAAAAAAATAAATCTTACCATGATTATAAATGCCATGAGTAAGTTTCCTCAATGTCTTTCTCTTTGAACATGCCTTTCTTAGACTTTGTCCTTCCTAAAATTGTGAAGGAATGTGTTAAACTATAGGGAGTTAAAAGGAAACATAGTAGTTACCCTGAAACTGTGTTCTGTATTTCCTCACTAGTTGGAAATAGCTGGAGAAGATAATATAAATCATGAAAATTATAGAAGTAATGGATGGTGATATCAGTTAACCACACAAACCACTCTTAAGACATCCTTACATGATTCTTACTTCGCTCCCGCCTATAATACCCCAAGCCTGCACCCCCGTTTTATACTGTTTTGACTTTAAAAACTCTGTATGATGTGAAAGAACAAAATAATTATTTCTATTTTGCACATAACATTTGTACTATGAAGTGTAAAACATTTCAAAAAAATAATCTCAAGTAGTTGAACACAATAATTAAATTATAGAGATAGAGAAACAAATATAGAGAAATGGATGATTGTTTCATCTGACAAAAATATTTTATTCCATGAGCTTTTCTCCTTATTTTTAAAATAAATCTGTATATTTTAAAAGTTGTTGAGATGATTAAAGAAAGAAAAAAAAAATATAAAAGCCGTATAAAATCTGTTATTAATATTAAAACTTTGAAGTATAAAAATAAAATGTATTTTAGTATAATAGTATTAAAGTTGTGCTATTTTTCCTTGTGGCTATTGCTAGATATTCAGTATGAGATATTTAAATATATTTTTAATATTTTTATAAGTCCAAATGAAGTTAAAAAATAGATTTTAATATTGGACATAGGGAGTTCATTAGTTTTTGTGAGAATGGTTTCTGTTAGGACTCAGTAACATTTAATTGTTTTATGGGTATCTTTGACAGAAAGAAAGATTCTGTTGCAACCATTTTGGTCTCTCAATGGTCCCTTTAGAGAGAGCTAAATACTGTTAGACTCTTTTAATAAGTGAAACTACCAAGAAGTTCATAAAGATAGAACAGATAAAGTTAGAACAGAGGTTACATATAGGATGTCACACAGATCTCATTTAAATTAATTCCATTACCATATAATGAGGAAGAACTGTATTATATACTAAAATTTCTTTCTATTGTCCTTCTTTTATTATATTTAAAGGTAAAGATGTTCACAGTTGAGATGTCTGTATAGTACATATTTATATCATTTTAATAATTCAGATATTTGGCATTTGGGGGGGTCTCTTAAATAGGTTGACATCTTAATTTCTACTATTTGATTGAGCTAACCCAATAAAGTTCATCTTTATTAGAACCTAATTACTTTTAGCTTATATTTACATTTATGCATATTGATGGTAATTAAGATCTTCAATATTATTTATAGAACAGTCACTTTGGGTTTTGTATCTGTTACTTTTTTTTTCTTCATTTTACCTATGCTTTTTCTTGTTAAAATTTTGTAAATATTTTTAGTATTTTTTTATTTTTATTTTTTATGATAGTCACACTGAGAATGAGATGGAGAGAGAGGAGAGGAGAGTGAGAGGCCAGAGGACATAGGCTGAGGGAAAAGCAGGCTCCACTGCCCGGAACCAACGTGGATTCGATTCCCGAGTCTCCAGGATCGCGCCCCTTGGGCAAAGGAAGGTGCTAAACACTGCGCCACCCAGGGATCCCCCTTTCTCTTATTAAATCACATTTTTTCTCTTTTTTAGCTCTCCTTCTATTTGGAATATTAACACGTCAACATCTGTGTAATGTTTATATGTTTGATTACATAGAATCTGAATGTCAAGGAGCCGAAAAGGTCACTTATTCATGTTTAATTATAAACTTATGAGCACATCAAGAACTCCTTATTTCATTTTTTTTTAAAGATTTTTTTATTTATTGTGGGTGCCGGAAGAGGTTGTGTGAAAAGTATGTGGAAGCGACAGCAGGACTCAACTTCGTGTATCTGAGTCAATACAGAGATTGCAAAACGTCCTTCTTCAATGAGAGTGTAGCTCGGTCCTAGCTCCCATCAGTAAGTGTCTAGCACACGTTCGGCTGCCACAGCTCCCACACGTCTGAGAGTGAGCTCATGGCTGTCCCTCCCGCATCCTGACTGCCTGTACAGGTTCACTTCCACAGCATTTCGTTTGGTTATTTTCATGTCGATTGATCATTTTGGTTTCGATTCGATTATTTCGTTTGATTGATTATTTTCTAATTCAACTTCATTCATTTTCTATTCGATTCGATTATTTTAGTTTCTATTTTGATTACTTTCGATTAGATTCAATTATTTTCATGGCGATTTGATTATTTTGGTTTCATTTCAATTATTTTCGTTTGGATTGATTATTTCTATCAATTTGATCATTTTCTATTCGATTCGATTATTTTCGTTTCTATTTGATTACTTCGATTCGATTCCATTATTTTCATGTCGATTTGGATTATTTTGGAAC
>NW_024571117.1:0-10580 GCF_018345385.1 Vulpes lagopus | reverse complement strand
AACCTCTTGGATTTCTGGCCACCTTAGGCAGCACTCTTCCCCTCCACCAGCTAGTGCTTCCCCTGTGCTCTTTAACCACAAGAATCTGGTTTTGCTGGTTAAGAGGGTTCTCCAGCCCCTCGAGTCCATCCCACTGGAAAACTTGTTGTTGTTTTGAAAACTTCTTAAAGCCTGTGGTGTTTCTACTCTAGGTGATACAGGGTAAGAAAACTTGGTTCCAATCCAATCGAATCCAATCCACACGGCTGGCTAGATCGTAGTACTGGAAGCAGTGAGCGACTTCCCAGCTGGTACACCTGACCCAGGCAGGGAAAAATTGGAGGAAAGAGCCAGGACTGCCCTTCTATTGTCCTCAAGTCTTGCAGAGGTCATCCGACCTTCGGTGAGGTTTGCCACAAGTGAGACACTAGCAGTGCTGGTGATTCTTCCCTTAGTAACTGCAGCAGCAGCAGGCAATCCTGGTGCAGGATGATGGCCAGCCCTCTTCGCCATTTTTTTTCAACTGAAAGTATTTGACAGATAACACTAAAATTAATCACGAAAAAAAAAACACATTTTATTCTATTCACAAAGAAAAAGCTCCAGTCCATCTTTTAATTTTTTTGAAAAATTCCTGACATTACAGAACTAAACTGAAATGTATTAATATTCCACTCTTACATTTCCATGACAAACAGAAAAATTCATGAGCCAAAAAAAGGGGGGGGGAGAAGCTTATAAAACTAAATATGGATCTCAGCATTAACAGCTGAACAGAGAAAGGAATTAAAACGCTTTAATTAAAAAATCACGAGTGGATGATAAAGTGTGTAGAAACTGAAAATTTACAAACTATTTAAAACCTGGAATAGCTGACTGTTCAGAAACTACACAGATGGATCATGGGGGGGGGTGGTTGATAACAGAGAAAGGGATTATGGATGAATCTGCATTGTTCTTGCTGCTCCCCATGCCACCCGTCTCCGAGGAAAGCCTGACATTGATTTAGATATTGAGCAGGCTAATGCTGGCAGCAGATCCAGTGATGGTAACCTGCCTATCAGTAGATCCTTCCACTGGGTTCGCAAATTTTGATCTGCGCCCAGACATCTGACGGATCTCATTGATTTTGGTGCCTTGACGCCTGATTATGCAGCCAATCAAATCGTTTGGAATGGTGAGTTCATGAGAAGTAGTCTGAGCAGATGCATCCAAACCCCAATAGCCTTTTCACCTCTGGAGAGCTGGATTCAATGCCACTGAATCCGGTGTTGCCATGCGTCATGGGAAAATGAGACTGTTGCATTGCCAACTGTGCAGCTTGGTCAAATCTGGCTGTGGATGGCATACTGTCCTTGAATGGTATAGGCCCTTAGAGGTGGTCCCTCCAGGTCAGGGTTGAGGCACATGGACGGGGTGGTGTGGGGGAAAGTCGCACTGTCGCTGCCTGTGCTGTACCTGTCCTGACCACCTGCAAAGATGACTGGAGAAAACTGGACGGCTTGGGCCGGTACGGGATGGTCACGCCCTTCGGGGGGGACTCCAACATGACCACGCAGACTCTGTTTCACACACTCAGTGATGGATTGCGGACATGCCAGCAATAGTGATTGGCCCGATCCAGTTGAGTTGGGGAGCATATCCCCTGCCACCTGAACCTGAGCCCCTGTACTCTCTCGTATTTCCTTGATCTTGCAACCACCCTTTCCCCCATTGAGAGAGCCACCATGACTGCAGGGACCACCAGCCTCAGGGTAACTGGGGGATCTACTGGCAGCCTGTGCTATTGGTCATAGAGCTGCTGATGTCCTCTTCCAGTTTGTCAATGAATCATAGCGAAGGCTTTTTGAAGATGGCGTTAGTGGGTTCAGCCAAAGTGATAATTCTCTCAGGACAATTCCTTCTGAGATGTTGATACGTGCTCACCACTCTCTCAAGCATCTTCTTAACCTGATTCTCCTTTACTTTCCTGATGATACTGCCAACTTCCTTTTCCATGCATAAGTAGCCGGATGATGAGAGTGACATTTAATCCACCTTCAAACACACCGGTGTCCATGTCGAGCTGTGTTCCGAGCGGAGCTGGACTTTGAAGTGGTCAAGTCTCTTGAGTCACTGAGAGGGGGTGAACGCCACAACCACTGCAGGGCGCGAGGCAACTAGAGGGGAAAAGGTGAGCGGAGCGGAGGGAGGAGGAAGAAGGGCGGAAGGCCGGAGGCAGAACAATAGGGCGCGCAAGCGGGCAGAAGGTGAGTGGAGGGGGACACCGGTGAGCGGCTGAGGAGAGCAAGGGGGGGTGGAGGAGGAGGAGGAGGAGGAAGGGGAAAGAGGCCCCGGGGTGGGTGGAGGGCGCCAGGACCCCAAACCACAAACCTCGCCCCTGTCCTCCCTCTGTGGCCCCACCCATGCTAGACACTATTGATGGGAGCTAGGACCGAGCTACACTCTCATTGAACAAGGACGTTTCCTAGTCTGATTGAGATCAGATAACACTTGAGGAGAATCCTGTCACTTCCACATGCCTCGATACAAACCTCGTGCAGGCACCTACATAAGATGCTGGGACCTACGTCTACTGGGCAGTCTGAATGTGGGAGGGTCCTGCCCTGAACTCAGCTCGCCACAAGGAAGCACGCCTACAAGCCAGCTTTCCAACTAGCTGCGTTCCTCGGGCACTGAGATCGTAACAGTGTCTAAGCCAGGAGGGTACCCAGAATACCACTTCCACTGCAGCTGGAGACACCCTCCAGGTCTGCTTATTCCACTTGCGTCTCACAAGCCTCTGACAAACGGCTGTGGTGCAGATGTTGGAAACTCTTTCTGCAGGCAGTGGTTGCAACTGTGAGGGACTGAGGGTGAGCTCAACTCTCCGAAGTAAGTTGCTTTCGGACAAGGCTTTCAGCTAGCTTCTCTCGTATGGCACCTTAGGATGTCGCACCTGGCTCACACAGGAAATACTAGGAAATCGCTGGGTTGAGCTTTGATGCACTAGTCTTGTGGGCCGGGACCTTTCCACTTACCTCTCACAACACTTCAGGCACGCATCGGGGCTAGGCTGTTAGGAGCGCGGTGTACGTGCAGGCAGGATGTGGGAGGGACAGTCCATAGCCCAACTCTCGGAAGTGTGTATGCTTTGCAGGCAGATGTCTGCTAGACACTTTGATGGGAGCTAGGACCGAGCTACCCACTCATTGAACAAGGACGTTTGCAATGTCTGCATTGAGATCAGATACACCTTGAGGAGAATCCTGTCACTTCCACATGCTCTTCCCCACAACCTCTTCCGGCACCTAACATAAGGATGCTGGGACCTACGTCTAGGGCAGTGAGAATGCGGGAGGCTCCTGCCTTGAACTCAGCTGCACAGAGAGCACGCCTACAAGCCAGTTTCAACTAGCTGCGTTCCCTCCGGGCACTGAGAACGTACAGTGTTCTAAGCCAGGAGGGTACCCAGCATCCAGTCCACTGCAGCTGGAGACACCCCTCCAGGTCTGCTTATTCCACTTGCGTCTCACAAGCCTCTGACAAAGCGCTGTGGTGGCAGATGTTGGAAACTCTTTCTGCAGGCAGTGTGCAACTGTGAGGGACTGAGGGTGAGCTCACAACTCTCCCGAAGTAAGTTTGCTTTCGGACAAGGCGTTCAGCTAGCTCTCTCTCGTATGGCACTAAGGATGTCGCACCTGGCTCACACAGGAAATACTAGGAAATCGCTGGGTTTATCTTGGAGATGCACTAGTCATGTGTGCCTGGGAACTTTCCACTTACCCCTCTGAACACCTTCAGGCACTGCATCAGTGCTTGGCAGTTAGGAGCGCGAGTGTCGTGCATGCAGGATGTGGGAGGGGACTGTCCATTAAGCCCCAAATCTCGGAAGTTGTCTGCTTTGCAGGGAGATGTCTGCTAGACCTCTTTGATGTACCTAGGACCGAGCTACACTCTCATAGACAAGGACGTTTGCAATGTCTGCATTGAGATCAGATACACTTGAGGAGATCCTGTCACTTCCAGCATGCTCTTCACACAACCTCTTCCGGGCACCTAACATAAGGATGCTGGGACCTACGTCTATGGGCAGTCAGAATGCGGGAGGGTCCTGCCCTGAACTCAGCTCGCACAAGGAAGCACGCCTACAAGACAGCTTTCAACTAGCTGCGTTCCTCGGGCACTGAGAACGTAACAGTGTTCTAAGCCAGGAAGGTACCCAGAATACCACTCCACTGCAGCTGGAGACACCCTCCAGGTCTGCTTATTCCACTTGCGTCTCACAAGCCTCTGACAAACGGCTGTGGTGCAGATGTTGGAAACTCTTTCTGCAGGCAGTGTGCAACTGAGAGGGACTGAGGGTGAGCTCAACTCTCCGAAGTAAGTTGCTTTTGGACAAGGCGTTCAGCTAGCTTCTCTCGTATGGCACTTAGGATGTAGCACCTGGCTCACACAGGAAATACTAGGAAATCGCTGGGTTGAGCTTGGATGCACTAGTCTTGTGGGCCTGGACTTTCCACTTACCTCTAACACACTTCAGGCACGCATCGGGGTAGGCCTGTTAGGACGGTGTACGTGCAGGCAGGATGTGGGAGGGACTGTCCATAAGCCAACTCTCGGAAGTGTGTATGCTTGCAGCAGATGTCTGCTAGACACTTTGATGGAGCTAGGACCGAGCTACACTCTCATTGAACAAGGACTTTGAATGTCTGCATTGAGATCAGATACACTTGAGGAGAATCTGTCACTTCCACATGCCTTCACACAACCCCTTCGGCACCTAACATAAGGATGCTGGACCTACTTTACGGCATCAGAATGCGGAGGGTCCTGCCTGAACTCAGCTCGCACAAGGAAGCACGCCTACAAGCCAGCTTTCAACTAGCTGCGTTCCTCGGCACGAGAACTAACAGTGTTCTAAGCCAGGAGGTACCCAGAATACCACTCCACTGCAGCTGGAGACACCCTCCAGGTCTGCTTATTCCACTTCGTCTCACAAGCCTCTGACAAACGCTGTGTGCGATGTTGGAAACTTTGTGCAGGCAGTTGCAACTGTGAGGGACTGAGGTGAGCTCAACTCTCGAAGTAAGTTGCTTGGAAAGGCGTTCAGCTAGCTTCTCTCTATGACCTTGATGTAGCACCGGCTCACACAGGAAATACTAGAAATCGCTGGGTTGAGCTTGGATGCACTAGTCTTGTGGGCCGGGACTTTCCTACCTCTCACAACACTTTAGGACGCATCGGGCTAGGCGTAGGAGCACGGTGTACGTGCAGGCAGATGTGGGAGGGACGTCCATAGCCCAACCTCGGAAGTGTATGCTTGCAGGCAGAAGTCTGCTAGACACTTTGATGGGGTAGGACCGAGCTACATCTCATTGAACAAGGACTTTGCAATGTCTGCATTGAGATCAGTACACTTGAGGAAATCCTGTCACTTCCACATGCCTTCACACAACCCTTCGGCACCTAACATAAGGATGTGGGACCTACGTCTACGGGCATTCAGAATGCGGGAGGGTCCTGCCTGAACTCAGCTCGCACAAGGAAGCACGCCTACAAGCCAGCTTTCAACTAGCTGCGTTGCCTCGGGCACTGAGAACGTAACAGTGTTCTAAGCCAGGAGGTACCCAGAATACCACTCCCACTGCAGCTGGAGACACCCTCCAGGTCTGCTTATTCCCTTGCGTCTCACAAGCCTCTGACAAACGGCTGTGGTGCAGATGTTGGAAACTCTTTCTGCAGGCAGTGTGCAACTGTGAGGGACTGAGGGTGAGCTCAACTCTCCGAAGTAAGTTGCTTTCGGACAAGGCGTTCAGCTAGCTTCTCTCGTATGGCACTTAGGATGTCGCACCTGGTCACACAGGAAATACTAGGAAATCGCTGGGTTGAGCTTGGATGCACTAGTCTTGTGGGCCGGGACTTTCCACTTACCTCTCACAACACTTCAGGCACGCATCGGGGCTAGGCCTGTTAGGAGCGCGGTGTACGTGCAGGCAGGATGTGGAGGGACAGTCCATTAGCCCAACTCTCGGAAGTGTGTATGCTTTGCAGGCAGATGTCTGCTAGACACTTTGATGGGAGCTAGGACCGAGCTACACTCTCATTGAACAAGGACGTTTGCAATGTCTGCATTGAGATCAGATACACCTGAGGAGAATCCTGTCACTTCCACATGCTCTTCACACAACCTCTTCCGGCACCTAACATAAGGATGCTGGGACCTACGTCTACGGGCAGTCAGAATGCGGGAGGGTCCTGCCCTGAACTCAGCTCGCACAAGGAAGCACGCCTACAAGCCAGCTTTCAACTAGCTGCGTTCCTCGGGCACTGAGAACGTAACAGTGTTCTAAGCCAGGAGGTACCCAGAATACCACTCCACTGCAGCTGGAGACACCCTCCAGGTCTGCTTATTCCACTTGCGTCTCACAAGCCTCTGACAAACGGCTGTGGTGCAGATGTTGGAAACTCTTTCTGCAGGCAGTGTGCAACTGTGAGGGACTGAGGGTGAGCTCAACTCTCCGAAGTAAGTTGCTTTCGGACAAGGCGTTCAGCTAGCTTCTCTCGTATGGCACTTAGGATGTCGCACCTGGCTCACACAGGAAATACTAGGAAATCGCTGGGTTGAGCTTGGATGCACTAGTCTTGTGGGCCGGGACTTTCCACTTACCTCTCACAACACTTCAGGCACGCATCGGGGCTAGGCCTGTTAGGAGCGCGGTGTACGTGCAGGCAGGATGTGGGAGGGACAGTCCATAAGCCCAACTCTCGGAAGTGTGTATGCTTTGCAGGCAGATGTCTGCTAGACACTTTGATGGGAGCTAGGACCGAGCTACACTCTCATTGAACAAGGACGTTTGCAATGTCTGCATTGAGATCAGATACACCTGAGGAGAATCCTGTCACTTCCACATGCTCTTCACACAACCTCTTCCGGCACCTAACATAAGGATGCTGGGACCTACGTCTACGGGCAGTCAGAATGCGGGAGGGTCCTGCCCTGAACTCAGCTCGCACAAGGAAGCACGCCTACAAGCCAGCTTTCAACTAGCTGCGTTCCTCGGGCACTGAGAACGTAACAGTGTTCTAAGCCAGGAGGTACCCAGAATACCACTCCACTGCAGCTGGAGACACCCTCCAGGTCTGCTTATTCCACTTGCGTCTCACAAGCCTCTGACAAACGGCTGTGGTGCAGATGTTGGAAACTCTTTCTGCAGGCAGTGTGCAACTGTGAGGGACTGAGGGTGAGCTCAACTCTCCGAAGTAAGTTGCTTTCGGACAAGGCGTTCAGCTAGCTTCTCTCGTATGGCACTTAGGATGTCGCACCTGGCTCACACAGGAAATACTAGGAAATCGCTGGGTTGAGCTTGGATGCACTAGTCTTGTGGGCCGGGACTTTCCACTTACCTCTCACAACACTTCAGGCACGCATCGGGGCTAGGCCTGTTAGGAGCGCGGTGTACGTGCAGGCAGGATGTGGGAGGGACAGTCCATAAGCCCAACTCTCGGAAGTGTGTATGCTTTGCAGGCAGATGATTGCTAGACACTTTGATGGGAGCTAGAATGAGCTACACTCTCATTGAACAAGGACGTTTGCAATGTCCTTTTTTTAAAAATAAAAGAAAAATCAAGCAAGTTTACTTAAAGTTATTTCACTGATTAGTACCTTCTCACAAAAACTCCCCAGAAGACACCTTTTTCTTTATTTGCCTCTTCTCTTTGCTTGACTCACAAGAAGAGTCATCTTCCACAGCAAAGTTGGGAACCTGAATCTTTTCCAGTGTCTCCCTGAGTTGATCCACCTCTGCACGATATTCATCCAGCTGACCTTCTAATTTTTCTCTCCGGAGCCGTTCGTACTCCAGCTGGCCCTGCAGCTCCTTGATAGTCTTTTCAGACTCGAGCTGTTCTTTCTTCTGCTTTAGATCTTCTTCTGTTATCCCTCCCAAGTGTTTATAGTTGCTCTCAGCAATATCCAGCAGGTGTCTCAATTCAACAATTTTCTTATAAGCTCTCATTCTAGCATCTGTCTTATCCGACTCACTTAGACATAAATCATCTTTGGCATCAGTGCTTCCCTCAACACCATGTCTTAAAAAAAACTTTATATCATTTTCATCAATTTCATTATCATCAATGTCATACTTCTGTAGCCCCTCTAATAGCTTCAACGGCCGCTAAATGGTGGAGGGAACATTGATCTAAAGAGTTCTAATAAAGAATTGAATTTCTCTAGCGTCTGTTAATTGGCAGGTAAAAGGGGAGGGAGAGGCCTTTCCTCCAGCAACCAATATCTGCCCTCCTCTCCACCCAGAGGCAGGTGAAACCTCTTGGATTTCTGGCCACCTAGGCAGCACTCTTCCCCTCCACCAGCTAGTGCTTCCCCTGTGCTCTTTAACCACAAGAATCTGGTTTTGCTGGTTAAGAGGGTTCTCCAGCCCCCTCGAGTCCATCCCACTGGAAAACTTGTTGTTGTTTGAAAACTTCTTAAAGCCTGTGGTGTTTCTACTCTAGGTGATACAGGGTAAGAAAACTTGGTTCCAATCCAATCGAATCCAATCCACAACGGCTGGCTAGATCGTAGTACTGGAAGCAGTGAGCGACTTCCAGCTGGTACACCTGACCCAGGCAGGGAAAAATTGGAGGAAAGAGCCAGGACTGCCCTTCTATTGTCCTCAAGTCTTGCAGAGGTCATCCGACCTTCGGTGAGGTTTGCCACAAGTGAGACACTAGCAGTGCTGGTGATTCTTCCCTTAGTAACTGCAGCAGCAGCAGGCAATCCTGGTGCAGGATGATGGCCTCAGCCCTCTTCGCCATTTTTTTTCAACTGAAAGTATTTGACAGATAACACTAAAATTAATCACGAAAAAAAAAAACCACATTCTATTCTATTCACAAAGAAAAAGCTCCAGTCCATCTTTTAATTTTTTGAAAAATTCCTGACATTACAGAACTAAACTGAAATGTATTAATATTCCACTCTTACATTTCCATGACAAACAGAAAAATTCATGAGCCAAAAAAAAGGGGGGGGGAGAAGCTTATAAAACTAAATATGGATCTCAGCATTAACAGCTGAACAGAGAAAGGAATTAAACGCTTTTAATTAAAAAATCACGAGTGGATGATTAAAGTGTGTAGAAACTGAAAATTTACAAACTATTTAAAACCTGGAATCGCTGACTGTTCAGAAACTACACAGATGGATCATGGGTGGTGGTGAACAGCAGAAAGGGATTATGGATGAATCTGCATTGTTCTAGGCTGCTCCCCATGCCACCCGTCTCCGAGGAAAGCCTGACATTGATTAGATATTGAGCCAGGCTAATGCTGGCAGCAAGATCCAGAGGATGGTAACCTTTGCCTATCAGTAGATCCTTCACACTGGGTTCGCAATTTTGATCTGCGCCCCCAGACAGCTGACGGATCTCATTGATTTTGGTGCCTTGACGCCTGATTATGCAGCCAATCAAATCGTTGGAATGGTTGAGTTTCATGAGAAGTAGTCCTGAGCTGATGGCATCAAACCCCCAATAGCCTTTCACCTATGGGGAGAGCTGGATTCAATGCCACACTGAATCCGGTGTTTGCCATGCGTCAGTGGGATAAGGAGGACTGTGCATTGCCAACTGGTGCAGCTTGGTCAAATCTGGCTGTGGAATGGCATACTGTCCTTGAATGGTATAGGCCTCTAGAGGTGGTCCCTCCAGGTCAGGTTGAGGCACATGGACGGGGTGGTGTGGGGAAAGCTCGCACTGTCGCTGCCTGTGCTGTACCTGTCCTGACCACCTGCAAAGATGACTGGAGAACTGGACGGCTTGGCCGGTACGGATGGTCACGCCCTTCGGGGGGGACTCCAACATGACCACGCAGATCTGTTTCACACACTCAATGATGGATTGCGGAATGCCAGCAATAGTGATGGCCCGCTCAGTTGAGTTGGGGAGCATATCCCCTGCCACCTGAACCTGAGCCCCTGTACTCTCTCGTATTTCCTTGATCTTGCAACCACCTTTCCCAATGAGAGAGCCACACTGACTAGCAGGGACCACCAGCCTCAGGGTAACTGGGGGTCTACTGGCAGCTGTGCTATTGGTCATAGAGCTGCTGATGTCCTCTTCCAGTTTGTCAATGATCATAGCAAAGGCTTTGAAGATGGCGTTAGTGGGTCCAGCCAAAGTGATAATTCTCTCAGGACAATTCCCTTCTGAGATGTTGATACGTGCACCACTCTCCTCACGCATCTTCTTAACTGATTCTCCTTTCTTTCCGATGATACTGCCAACTTCCTTTCCATGCATAAGTAGCCGGATGTGAGAGTGACATTTAATCCACCTTCAATCACACCGGAGTCCATGTCGAGCAGTGATCCGGGGAGCTGGACTTTGAGTGGTCAAGTCTTTGGTCACTGGTGGGGGTGAAAGCCAAAAACTGCAGGCGCGAGGCGACTGAGGGGAAAAGGGGAGCGGGCGGGAAGGGGAAGGGCGGAAGGCCGGGGGCGGAACAATAGGGGCGAGCGGGAAGGTGAGGGGGGCCACGCGGGTGGGCGGAGGAGGAAGGGGGGGTGGAGGAGGAGGAGGAGGAAGGGGGAAAGAGACCCGGGGTGGGTGGAGGGCGCCAGG
>NW_024571116.1:0-10441 GCF_018345385.1 Vulpes lagopus | reverse complement strand
AAAAATAAAATAAAATTTGAAAAAAATCAAATCAAAAAAATTTAATCAATCGAAACGAAAATAATTAAATTTTAAAAACCAAAAATAATCAAATGGACAGAAAATAATCGAATCGAAAAAAACCCAAATCGAAATTTAAAATAATCAAAATTAAATCAAAAAAATAATCAAATCAAATAAAAAAATAATCGAATTCAAAATGAAAATATTCGACTCAAAACCCCCAAAAAAATCAAATCGACTTGAAAATAATCGAATCAAATTGAAAAAAAATCGAAACTAAAATAATCGAATTGAATCGAAAATAATCAAACCGAATAGAAAATAATCGAATCGAAATGAAAAAAATCAAAAACCCGAAAATAATTGAATCGAAACCAAAAAAATTTAAAATCGACTTTAAAAAAAATCGAATCAAATCAAAAATAATCGAATCAAAATGAAAATAATGGGGAAATCGAATCAAAAATATCGAATCGAATCGAAATAATCGAACCCAAAACGAAAATATCCGAATCGAAACGAAAATAATTGAATCGAAAAAGAAAATAATCAAATCGAATGAAAAAATCGAATAAAAAAAAAAATAAAACCCCCCCCAAAAATGGAAAAAAAACGAATCGATTTAAAAAACGAATTGAAACGAAAATAATCGAATCAAATCGAAAAAAATTAAATCAAAACGAAAATAATTGGGGGTCAAAACAAAAATAATCCAATCGAAATGAAAATAATCAAATTTAAAACGAAAATAATCGAATAAAATAAAAAAATCAATCAAAAAAAAAAATAATAAAAAACAAATAAAAAAAATAATCAAATCGAAATGAAAAAATGAATCGAATCAAAAATTCTTTTTGAATCAAAAATAAAATAATCGAATCGAACAAATAAAAAAAATCAAGAATAAAAATTGGAATTGAAAAAAATTTCAAAACAAAAATAATCAATCAAAACCCAAAAATAATCAATCAAAATAAAAATAATTAAAATCGTTCGAAAATTTTTTCACATCAAAACCCAAAAAGAATCGAATCGAATAGAAAATAATCACATCGAAACGAAAATAATAGGACAGAATCAAAAGTAATAAAAATCAAAATAAAAATAATCGAATCGAAATGAAAAAAAATCGAATCGAAAAAAAAATTTAATTTTCAAAAAGGAAAATAATCTTTTTGAAACGAAAAAAATCGAATCGAAACAAAAAAATCAAATCGAAACAAAAAAAATCGAATCAAAAAAAAAAATCAAATTTGAATGAATTGAACGGAAAAAAAAAAAAAAACGAAAAAAAAACGAAAATAAATAATCGAAACAAAAATTAATCGAATCGAAACAAAAATAAATAAATTAAAAACGAAAAAAAAAATAGAAGGGGAAAAAAATCAAAATGAAAAAAAAAATAATCAAATCGTATCAAAAAAAAATCAAACTTCCGAATAAAAAATAATAAAAATAGAAACGAAAAAAAATCGAATCGAAACGATAAAAGTCAAATCAAAATGAAAAAATCGAACTGAAACGAAACTAATAAAATCGAAAAAAAAACAAATTGAATCGAATCAAAAAAAAAATAAATTTTGAACCCAAAATAATCAAATCAAAACCCCGCAAAAAAATCGAATTAAATTGAAAATAATCAAATCGAATGAAAAAAAAAAATCGAAAAGAAAATAATCGAATCGAATCGAATCGAAAAAATTCAAAATCGAAAAGAAACGAATTGAATCGAATCAAAAAAAAAATCAAATGAATCGAAAAAAAATCAAATCAAAATAAAAAAAATCAAATCGAATCGAAAATACGAATCAAAAAACTAAAATAATCAATTAAAATTGAAAAAAATCAAATCGAAACCAAAATAATCAAATGAATGAAAATAATCAAATTTGAACCCGAAAAAATTAAATCAAAAACAAAAAAAATTTCGAATAAAATTCAAAAAAAAAATCAAATCAAAATGAAAATAATCGAATCGAAATGAAAAAATCAAGTAAAAAAGGGGAAAAATAATTAAATGGAATCGGGAAATAATCGAATCGATATAAAAATAATCAAATAAAAAACGAAAATATTTCGAATCGAAAAAAAAAAAAATCGAATCAAAAACGAAAAAAATCGAATCGAAAAAAAAAATAGTCGAATCGAAACGAAAATAATCAAATCAAAATTTTAAAAAAATTTAATCGAAAAAAAATAAAAAATATAAAATCGAATCGAAAAAGTTCGAATCAAAAAGAAACGCATTAAATCGAATCGAAAACAATCAAATCAAATCAAAAAAATAATAAAAAAAATCAAAACGAAAAAATCAATCAAATTCGAAAAATAAAAATTCGAATCGAAAAAAAATCAAAATAAAAAATATCGAATCGAATCAAAAAAAATTTGAATCGAAAAGAAACGAATTAAATTGAATTGAAAAAAATCATCTCGAATCGAAAATAATAAAAATCGGAAACGAAAATAACGAAAAAAATTTAATTTCGAATCAAAAACCAAAAATTTAATCAAATCAAACAAAAAAATCGAATCAAAAAAAAATCAAATCGAATAGAAAATAATCGAATGGGAAAACTAAAATAATCAATCGAAAAGAAAAAATAAATCAAAACCCAAAAATAATCGAATCAAATTTCCGAAAAAAATCGAATCGAAGGGAAAAAAAAAAACGAAAAAAAAAAATCGAAAAGAAAATAATCGAATCAAAACCCAAAATAATCAAATAAACATGAAAATAATCGAATCGAAAAAAATTCAAATCGAAAAAAATAATCGAATCGAAACAAAAATAATCAATAAAACCCCAAAAAAAAATCGAATCGAAACCAAAAAAAAATTTTTTCGAATCAAAGCGAAAATAATTAAATAAAATTAAAAAAAATAATCAAATAGAAACGAAAATAATCAAATCGAAAAAAAATTTAAAATCGAATCAAAAAATAATCAAATCGAAACAAAAATAACCCAATCGAAAGAAAAAAAATTCAAAAATCGAAACCAAAATAATAAAAGGGGGGACGAAAAAAATAAAATTCGAATCAAAAATTAATCAATTTGAATCGAAAATAATCAAATCGAAACTAAAATGAATGTATTCGAAAATAATAAAATCAAATCGAAAATAATCAAATCGAATCGGGGGGATGGGGGGGACGGGCCTGAGCTCAACTCTCGAGTGTGTGAGTGTGCGGCCCGCTGTGTGACCTTATGAGGGAGCTGGACCGAGCTCACTCCATTTAAAGAAGGACGTTTGCAACTCGTATTATTTAGATACCGAAGTTTATCTGTCGTTCCACTGCTTTTCACAAACCCCTTCCCGGCACCTCACTAAATAAAAATTTTTTTAAAAAAATGAAACAAAAGGTTTTTTGATTGCTTGTTTAATTAACAGAATCAAGGACCCTTTTGGCTCCTTGAATGCAGGTTTTGTATTCAAATATAACTTTCCAAGTGTTGGTGTTTTTACAATAAAGGGAAAGCTAAAGAGAAAAAAAGTGATTTAAAAAGGAAGGGGTCCTGGGTGGGCAGTGGGTTTGCACCTGCCTTTGGCCCGGGGGATCCTGGGATGGGATCGAAACCCCCGCGGGTTCCGGGCTGGAGCCCGTTTCCCTTGCCTATGTCTCTTCCTCCCCTCTCTCTCTCTCTTTTCTCTGTGTGACATCTTTTAAAATAAAAATAAAAAAAAAAATAAATTTAAAAAAATTTACGGAAAAGGGTAGTAAAAAAAAAAAAACGAAACAAAACCCCCAAAATGATGTACTAAAATATTAGATTTAATACCATCAAATTGCATAAAAGTAAAAATTTGGCTAAATTTTTAGGTCTAATAAAAAAAGAACTTTTTGGGGTTTGCCACAAATTTTAGGAAAAAATGTCAACCTTTAAAAGGCCCCCCAAAAGCCCCTTTGAATTTTTAAAATGATAAAATATGTACTATCAGTCATCTCACTGTGAAAATCTTTTTTCCTTTAAAAAATAAAAGGGCAAAAGAAAAAAATTTTTAGTATTTAAAACAGTTCTTCTCATTATATGGTAAAGGAATTAATTAAAATGAGAAAGTGTGAACATATGTAACCCCTTTTTCTACCCTTTATCTTTCTATCTTTTTTTAATTTTGGTAGTTTCATTTTTAAAAAATTTTAAAAAGTATTTGCTCTTTAAAGGGACCTTTGGAAAACTGGTTTGCAACAGGGGAACTTTCTTTCGAAAAAGATACCTAAAACAAAAAAATGTTACTTAGCCCTCACTGAAAACCTCTACTTAACTAATGTTCCCTATGTCAATTTTAAAATCTATTTTTTAACCTTCATTTTGGATTTTTAAAAATATTAAATATTTTTTAATATCTCTTACTGAATATCTAGCAATAGCCACAAGGAAAATTAGCACAAATTTAATTCTGTTTACAAAATACATTTTATCTTTATACTTAAATTTGGTGTTATTATTAATAACATTCTTATAATGCTTTATATGTTTTCTTATTTAATCATCTCAAAAACCTTTTTAAAATTAGTACGATTTATTTTAAATAAGGAGAAAACTCTTGGAATAAATTTTTTTTGTCAGATGACATGATCCAAATTTCTTCTATATTTGTTTCTCTAAATTTATTATGTTTTTTCAACTTACTTGAGATTATTTTTTGAAAATGTTTACACTTCCATAGAAACAAATTTATGGCAAAAGAAATTTTATTTGTTTTTTACTCAGCGGTTTTTAAAGTCAAAACGTATAAAACTGAGCTTCAAGGAAGAATTCTGTGGCAAAGGGAGAATCATGTAAGGATGTACTTAAGATTTGGTTGTGGGGTTAAATGATTAACCACTCCATTCCCTTCTTATTTTTTCATGATTTTTATTTCCTTCTCCAGATATTTCCAAGCTAGTGAGGAATTCAAAACACGTTTCAGGGAAAAATACTTGTTTCCTTTTAACTCCCTATAGTTTAACTTCCTTCTTTTTTTTGAGGAAAAAGGGTCTAAGAAAGGCATGTTAAAAGAACACATTGAGGAAACTTACTCAGGCATTATAATCTTGTAGATTATTTTTTTTATGTTCAAATAAACAGAACCTGGAAAATTACTGAAAAGTTCCTATGGGATAAAGTTTGGCATTAAATTCTATAAACAGAATGAAAAAGAAAAAAGGAAAAGAAAGAATGAAGGAAAAAGAAAGAAGAGAAAAAAGAACAAAAGAAGAAAAAGGAGAAAAGAAAGAAGTAATGTGATTAGAAATGAAAGAACTAGGAGTAAATTTTTAAAATGGAATAAAAACATTTTTTTAAAGTGTCTTCCAATTTTTAAAATTTACTTTATTAGAAGAGAAAAGATAAATTATTATGTTATGACTATAGTTTTCTGATTGGGTTTTTAAAAAATTTAAAGGGGCTACACTTTTTTGACATTACAGAATAGTTAAGGTTGTCTAGAGAAGAAATGAGAAGCTTTCTAGGCTTGTTTTCTCATTTAATTGGATGAGGTGGTTTCAATATCCCTTTCAGTTTTACTATTGCAGTGTTATCTTTTTAAAATAGATTTTCTATTTTTAAATTAATGAGAGAGAGAAACACATGAGAAAGGGAGAGCTACAGGAGAGGGAGAAGAAAGAACTCCCCTCTGAGGTGGAATCTGCTGTGGGGCTCTTTCTAGGACCCAGGATCTTGACCTGGGCGGAAGGCAGAGTTTAAAACAAACTGAGCCACAGGCACCTTGCACGATTTTATCTTCCTCTGGATATTAAAAGTGGGGTGTAACATGAGACAACCCACCTGCATACATCTGACTAAGGGCAGTTTACAAACCCCCCGAGATTATCCCCCTCTTTTAACATTACCCCTGATGAATACTCTTAAAGTCAAGTGAATTCAAAACAATCCATTTTGTCCCTGATGCCACATCCCTCTCCTTATTGCAAGGTACCACTTTTTACCATTTTTTGTTTGTTTAGACATTCTTTATTTCCTTGATAGCAGTAAACACTGCTTTTAAATTGTAATTTGGGGGGAAGGATCTCCATAATTGAAATCATTTGGGGGTTTAAAAGGGAAATTCCCGAATTGAATTTAGAACTACAGGAAGAACGTGCCATTATTTTTTTGTATAATTCACTGAACTTTATTCTTTTAAAGCTTAGGTGTTACAAGCATGCTATAAATTCTTTATTTACCTTTGTCGTTTCCACTTCTGTTCACTCTTGGCCTAATCATTAAATAATACCAGCCCACCTATACCGAGCTGCCCGATTTATTTCTGAATACATCTTCAGGGTTTTAGGATTCCTCAGACGTCATCGTTCTGGGCAGGTGATGTTTTCTTGTTATAAACCTGCTCCCCAGGAGCTATTTTCTGATGCTTTCTCTTTTATGCCTTATTAGGATCTGTTTCAAAATAGACCATATGGAAACACACTCTTGCTTGACTGATGCTGGATCTAGAATCCCATTACACACCTTTTTTCCTCAAGTGGAACCACACAGATGTTTGAAGATGCCTAATCTTCCACTGTGCTACATACATTTAATGTTCTAATTTAAACTCCCTTTCTTCCAACAAATGACCTGGGCCCCATACCTAAAACTCTTTTTCAGTGCCCACCTAACACAAATAGCAATTTTTCTTCTTGCTGTCCCTAATTTAGTGGAAAGCCTGGCTTCTTGTAAAAGATGAGAGAGGGAGGGCCTAGGGCCCCAGTAGAGGGGCATTTAAGGTAACTTATCACAACCTCAAAACAGTTTGCCCTTTTCTTTTCACCTCTTCCCCCATTGCCTAGACAGATGAACAGTGCTTATTAATTCTAAAAACCCTTTAAACTATATAATGTACACTCTCAGATTTGTGAGATTAAAACACTGGTATTATTTTTTTTAATTTATTAAAGTGTCCGAATTAATCAATAGATCAACAGCACTATTTGCAAGGGAGGCAGTCAGGCCTGAGATTTTTTTCCAAAAACCCAAAAAGGAAACCCTTCTCAAGTTGCTGTTGGTTATCATGATTTAGCAAAAAAAATGGTTTGCTGCACAAAAATCAATAGCCCCCATTTACCCTTGCTTTGCTTTTTAAAAAAACTGTGAAAGACCAACAGCTGGTTACTGATTAAGAAGAACTAAAGGCTTTACAGTAGGTGGTACCACTGTGCTTTTTTTTATTCCACCCTTTAAAAAAAATGCCCACTTTATTTTGGAGCTGGATGGAGAATATGGGAGTGACTCAATGTCAGGGGGAGTGAGTAGAACTGGGTTAGTTTAAGGGGTAACAATAACTTTAAAGCACAACAAGTGGTTGGTATACTTCCTTGGATTTTTTTTTTATCCTTTCAAGAAACTAAGAAAAGACCAAAAATTTAAAAAATTTTGAATTCACGACTTAACTAAGAAAGATTTAAAAACCCCGATAAAATGCAAATCTTTATAGAAAATAAATCTTAATATTTCATGTTTCTTTTTAGTTTTTTACCTTAAACCTAGAAAAAATACACTTGCAGACTGCTACTTGACCCCTAACTGGGGAAATTTTAAAATTTTAAACAGGCATTGGTTGAAACATGCTTCTATTTCCAATGTGAATGGTTTAAGAGATTATGAAAATTAGAGAATTAACTCAATTGGGCCCAAAAATAGCTTTGAATCTTGGTAGCTTGAGTTACCTAGCCTTATAGATGAAGTTTCCCTTTCTAAATGCAAAAATTTCAAAATGTTTATACAGAATAATTTAAGTCAAGTAATACAAAACTTTTGACAAAAGCAAATGATGAGGGGATACATTACTTCAACTGAATCAGGGGATCCCACACAACCATGAGATGATGTTTCTGACATCTTGGTGTTCTAATTAAATCAATGTTATAGAAATTAAAACTAGAATTTAATGGTTCAATAAAAAAGCGAGGCAATAATTTTTGTCATTTTTTTTAACAACTTTTCACATTTCCCATATTTAAATTTGGGGTGGGGGAGTTAATTCCCCACAGTAATTTCCCCCATAAAAATTTCCTGGTAAATTGTTTGCCAATAGGGTTTATATTCTAACCCGGCCTATTTTAAACAACCTTTCTTCCCTTCTAAAGCAAAAGAAAAAAAAAAACTCTGGGACAAATATAATTATAGATATATTATATATATATTTAATATATATATTTATATATAGCTTGAAAGCTTTTCCCTTAATGATTTACTTAAAATTCACCCAAGGCAGCACTGTTTTTTAATTGCTGTTTTAGAAAACTTTTGGGACCTCCCTGGAAATATTAATTATAAGTCTCATTTAAACACTAACAATAGTTTTCATTTATAATCATGAATAGAGTGTCGACTCAAAGAATGGCCCACATTTACTCCATCTGACTTTCTTGTTTCTGTTATTCACTCTCATACTTCTCTGTTAGTTTTTGCTTGCAGTTTTCCAATATAATAATATTAATAAATAATATATATCCAAATATTTTTTAAATTTATGCTAGCACATTTTTTACTGTTGGGTGTTTTAGTCAGATTTTGTGTGTTTTTTTAAATTTTATATTTATTTATTCATGAGAGACAGAGAGAGCGAAGAGAGAGAGAGGAGAGAGTAGTGCATAAGCAGAGGGGGATGAAAGGAACCCCATGTGGTAATCAATACCGGGATTTGGGGATCATGCCTTAAACCCAAAAGGGAGCTCGCTCAAAAGTTGGTCACCAGGTTTTCCATAATTTTGTGTTTTTCTTTCCAATCCAGTGAGACAAAATTTTTCCCTATAGAACATGTTGCAACGTGCTAGTCACCTAAGAAATCTTTTTACTATTTTTACACATTATAGTTGGTATTACAAGCCAAAGAATTTGTCTGGATAGCTGTAAAATATTTTTTATTATATTTGTCATGTCCAGGGAAAGTCACTGATGTTTGGGGAAAAAGTGCTTAGATTCAGACTGCAAAATTTGGGGATTTTTTTGAAAAGTGACTCTCACACTGACAGCTGGACCCATTGCTAGGAATAGAGAAACATCTCCCGAAGGCTACATAGTTACAGTTTTTCTTCATTAAGCACCCATAAACCCAGAATTACCAAGCAAAAAAAGTCCTTCAAGTGTCTTGTTTGCTTTAAAAGAAAGCCAGGGTTTCCTTAAATCATCCACAATTAGTTTTGCTACTTGAAAAAAAAATGACAAGTCGGGCCGATCATGAACTCAGCTGCCATCTGATAGCTTTACCTCTGCAAAATGAGAAGGGAGCTGATACCAAGATGCGATTCATGAAAGACACCCTGAGAAATCAAATGGGAAAAAAAATAAAAGTGGATAAATGAAGTCTGTAATTAGGACTTAACAGGAAACATTTACTAGATGGAATAAGTTCTTTTTTTTTTTTTTTTGGGATATTCTTTTTTTTTTTAATTAATTTTTATTGGTGTTCAATTTACCAAATACAGAAAAACAACCAGTGCTATCCATTAAGTTTTTCCACCTCGTGCCCATCACCATTCCCCTCAAAAAACCCGCCTCCTTCCTTCAAACCCCCTAGGGTTTACCCAGTTAGGAGTCTTTATTTCTGTCTCCTTTCCCGATATTTCCCAACATTTCTTTCCCTTTTCCCTTTTTATTCCCTTTCACTATATTCATATTCCCAAATGAAAAGAGAACATACACTGTTTGTCCTTCTCCGATTGACTTATTTCAATCAGCATAATCCTCGAGTTCCATCCACGGGTTTAAGCAAATGGTGGGTATTTTTCGTTTCTAATGTAGTAAGTTCTTAATGAAAAATAGTTTAAAGATAAGTCACAAAAAACCTTTTTGCTAAAAAATGGTAAAAGTTAAAAAGGGGAAAGTTCTTAGGGATTTCTATTTTACTCTGATAAGGCCACATAGAATGTTCTGCCCAGATTTTAAAACAAAAATTTTAAGTGAATATGTTGGGTTTACATCTCAGTCCTCTTGGACCTTGTCTAGTTTTTTTTTTGGCAGACCCAAAGGGTATCCCAAATTTAAGTAGATGAGTGAAAAATCAAATCATATTTAGATTTTTGAAATGATATCAAATTTCCTGGCTGTTTTAGAATGGGAAAAGGATTAGCCTTTTTTATAGGGGGTCGGGGGGGGCCAGTTTGGTTTTGGGGGCTGCCTTTGGCCCGGGGCGGGATCCTGGGGACCCGGGGTAAATCCCAGTCGGGGCCCCCGGTTTCACGGAGCTGCTTCTCCCTCTGCCTGTGTCTCTGCCTCTCTCTCTGTCTGTGACTAAAATAAATAAATAAAAAAAAAAAAAAATAAAAAAAAAAACATTAAATTTTAAAGTAAACCACTTAATAATCAAGAATTTTATTTAGGATGCTGAATGTATATTGACAATAGTCATCCCAAGAGAGAGATCAAATTTAAATTTATCTAGAAACAGAAAGGGAGATGTGCTTACATACCTACTTATCAAACAATGTACCTAAATTGATAACCTTCATGTACC
>NW_024571115.1:0-5886 GCF_018345385.1 Vulpes lagopus | reverse complement strand
AGGAATAGAGACCTGGAGGGTGTCTCCAGCTGCAGTGGAGTGGTATTCTGGGTACTCTCTGGCTTAGAAAACACTGTTACGTTCTTCAGTGCCCGAGGAACGCAGCTAGTTGAAAGCTGGCTTGTAGGCGTGCTACCTTGTGCGAGCTGTGTTCAGGCAGGACCCTCCCGCATTCTGACTGCCCGTAGACGTAGGTCCCAGCATCCTATGTTAGGTGCCGGAAGAGGTTGTGTGAAGAGCATGTGAAGTGACAGGATTCTCTCAGGTGTATCTGATCTCAATGCAGACATTGCAACGTCCTTGTTCAATGAGAGTGTAGCTCTCGGACCTAGCTCCCATCAAAGTGTAGCAGACATCTGCCTGCAACGCATACACACTTCCGAGAGTTGGGCTTATGGACTGTCCCTCCCACATCCTGCCTGCAAGGTACACCGGCTCCTAACAGTCCTAGCCCCGATGCGTGCCTGAAGTGTTGTGAGAGGTAAGTGGAAAGTCCCGGCCCAAAGACTAGTGCATCCAAGCTCAACCAGCGATTTCCTAGTATTTCCTGTGTGAGCCAGGTGCGACATCCTAAGTGCATACAGAGAGAAGCTAGCTGAACGCCTTGTCGAAAGCAACTTACTTCGGAGTGTTGAGCTCACCCTCAGTCCTCACAGTTGCACACTGCCTGCAGAAAGAGTTTCCAACATCTGCACCACAGCCGTTTGTCAGAGGCTTGTGAGACGCAAGTGGAATAAGCAGACCTGGAGGGTGTCTCCAGCTGCAGTGGAGTGGTATTCTGGTACCTCCTGGCTTAGAACACTGTTACGTTCTCAGTGCCGAGGAACGCAGCTAGTTGAACAGCTGGCTTGTAGGCGTGCTTCCTTGTGGACTGAGTTCAGGGCGGACCTCCCGCATTCGATGCCGTAGACGTAGTCCAGCATCTTATGTTAGTGCGGAAGAGTTGTGTGAGAGCATGTGGAAGTGACAGGATTCTCTCAGTTATCTGATCTCAATGCAGAATTGCAAATCCTTGTTCAATGAGAGTGTACTCGGTCTAGCTCCCATCAAGTCTAGCAGACATCTGCCTGCAAAGCTACACACTTCAGGTGGGCTTATGGACTGTCCTCCCACATCTGCCTGCACGTACACCGCTCTAACAGCCTAGCCCGATGCGTGCTGAAGTGTGTGAGAGGTATGAAATCCGGCCCAAGACTAGTGCATCCAAGCTCACCAGCGATTTCCTATATTTCTGTGTGAGCCAGGTGCAATCTAAGTCATACGGAGAACTGCTGAACGCTTTCAACAACTTATCGGAGAGTTGAGCTCACCCTCAGTCCCTCACAGTTGCACACGCTGCAAAAGAGTTTCCAACTCTGCACCACAGCTTGTCAGAGGCTTGGACGCAAGTGGAATAAGCAGACTGAGGGTGTCTCCACTGCAGTGAGTGTATTTGGTACTCCTGGCTAGAACACTGTTACTTTCAGTGCCAGAGCAGCTATGAAGCTGGCTTGTAGGCGTGCTTCCTTTGGAGCTGAGTTCAGGCAGACTCCGATTCTGATGCCGTAGACGTAGGTCCCAGCATCCTTATTTAGGTGCCGGAAGAGGTTTGTGAAAGCATGTGGAGGACAGGATTTCCTCAGTGTATTGATCTCAATGCAGACATTGCAAGTCCTGTTCAATGAGAGTGTAGCCTCGGTCTAGCTCCCATCAAAGTGTCTAGCCAGACATCTGCCTGCAAAGCATACACACTTCCGAGAGGTTGGGCTTATGGACTGTCCCTCCCACATCCTGCTGCACGTTCACCATGCTCCTAACAGGCCTAGCCCGATGCGTGCCTGAAGTGTTGTGAGAGGTAAGTGGAAAATCCGCCACAAGATAGTGCATCCAAGCTTCATCCCAGCGATTTCCTAGTATTTCCTGTTGAGCCAGGTGCGACTCCTAAGTGCCATTGAGAGAAGCTAGCTGAACGCCTGTCCAAAGCAACTTACTTCGGAGAGTTCGATCCTGACCTCAGTCCCTCAAGTTGCACATGCCTTGCGAACGAGATTCCAACATCTGCCACAACAGGTTTGTCAGAGGCTTGTGAGATGCAAGTGAATAAGCAGACTGGAGGGTGTCTCCAGTGCAGTTGCGCACGCGAGTATTATGTTACTCCTGGCTTAGAACACGGTGAGTTTGTTCAGAGCCGAGGAAACGCAGCAAGTTTTGAAAGCTGGCAGTAGGCGTGCTTCCTTGTGGGAGCTGTGTCAGAGCAGGACCCCTCCAGGCATTCTAATGCCCCTAGACGTAGGTCCAGCCATCTTATGTAAGGTGCCGGACGTGGTTGTGTGAAGAGCATGTGGAAGTGACAGGAATTCTCTCAGGTGTATCTGATCTCAATGCAGACATTGCAAACCGTCCTTGTTCAATGAGAGTGTAGCTCGGACCTAGCTCCCATCAAAGTGTCTAGCAGACATCTGCCTGCAAAGCATACACACTTCCGAGAGTTGGGCTTATGGACTGTCCCTCCCACATCCTGCTGCACGGTACACCACGCTCCTAACAGGCCTAGCCCCGATGCGTGCCTGAAGTGTTGTGCAGAGGTAAGTGGAAAGTCCCCGGCCCACAAGACTAGTGCATCCAAGCTCAACCCAGCGATTTCCTAGTATTTCTGTGTGAGCCAGGTGCGACAACCTAAGTGCCATACGAGAGAAGCTAGCTGAACGCCTTGTCCGAAAGCAACTTACTTCGGAGAGTTGAGCTCACCCTCAGTCCCTCACAGGTTGCACACTGCCTGCAGAAAGAGTTTCCAACATCTGCACCACAGCCGTTTGTCAGAGGCTTGTGAGACGCAAGTGGAATAAGCAGACCTGGAGGGTGTCTCCAGCTGCAGTGGAGTGGTATTCTGGGTACCTCCTGGCTTAGAACGCTGTTACGTTCTCAGTGCCCGAGGAACGCAGCTAGTTGAACGCTGGCTTGTAGGCGTGCTTCCTTGTGTGAGCTGAGTTCAGGGCAGGAGCCTCCCGCATTCTGACTGCCCGTAGACGTAGGTCCCAGCATCCTTATGTTAGGTGCCGGAAGAGGTTGTGTGAAGAGCATGTGGAAGTGACAGGATTCTCCTCAGGTGTATCTGATCTCAATGCAGACATTGCAAACGTCCTTGTTCAATGAGAGTGTAGCTCGGTCCTAGCTCCCATCAAAGTGTCTAGCAGACATCTGCCTGCAAAGCATACCCTCTTCCGCTCGTTAGGCCTAATGGACAGACTCCCACATCCTGCCTGCACGTAACACGCGCTCCTAACAGGCCTAGCCCCGATGCGTTCATGAAGTGTATGTGATAGGTAAGTGAAAGTCCCGGGCCACAAGACTAGTGCATCCAAGGTCAACGCAGCGATTTCCAAGTATTTCCTGTGTGAGCAGGTGCGACATCCTAAGTGCCATACGAGAGAAGCTAGCTGAACGCCTTGTCCGAAAGCAACTTACTTCGGCAGAGTTCAGCTCACCCTCAGGCCCTTCACAGTTGCACACTGCCTGCAGAAAGAGTTTCCAACATCTGCACCACAGCCGTTTGTCAGAGGCTTGTGAGACGCAAGTGGAATAAGCAGACCTGGAGGGGTGTCTCCAGCTGCAGTGGAGTGGTATTCTGGGTACCTCCTGGCTTAGAACACTGTTACGTTCTCAGTGCCTCGAGGAACGCAGCTAGTTGAAAGCTGGCTTGTAGGCGTGCTTCCTTGTGCGAGCTGAGTTCAGGGCTGGAGCCTCCCGCATTCTGACTGCCCGTAGACCGTAGGTCCCAGCATCCTTATGTTAGGTGTCGGAAGAGGTTGGTGTGAAGAGCATGTGGAAGTGACAGGATTCTCCTCAGGTGTATCTGATCTCAATGCAGACATTGCAAACGTCCTTGTTCAATGAGAGTGTAAATCTCCAGCTCCCATCAAATCTCTGGGGGGTAAACTTCTGCCTGCAAAGCATACACACTTCCGAGAGTTGGGCTTATGGACTGTACCTCCTCCCCATCATCCTGGCTGCAACGTTCACCGCGCTCCTAACAGGCCTAGCCCCGATGCGTGCCTGAAGTGCTGTGAGAGGTAAGTGAGAAATCCAGCACCCACAAACTAGTGCATCCAAGCTCAAACCAAGCGATTTCCTAGTATTTCCTGTGTCAGTCAGGTGCGAAATCCTAAGTGCCATACGAGAGAAGCTGGCTGAACACCTTGTCCGAAACCAACTTACTTCGGAGAGTTGAGCTCATCCTCAGTCCCTCAGATTTGCACACTGCCTGCAGAAAGAGTTTCCAACATCTGCACCACAGCCGTTTGTCCGGAGGCTTGTGAGACGCAAGTGGATAAAGCAAGACCTAGAGGGGTGTCTCCCAGCTGCAGTAGTTAGGCTATTCTGGGTACCTCCTGGCTTAGAACACTGTTACCTTCTCAGTGCCCGAGGAACGCAGCTAGTTGAATGCTGGCTTGTAGGCGTGCTTCCTTGTGCGAGCTGAATTCAGGGCTGGAGCATCCCGCATTCTGACTACCCATAGACGTAGGTCCCAGCATCCTTATGTTAGCTCCCGGAAGAGTTGGTGTGAAGAGCATGTGGAAGTGACAGGATTCCCCTCAGGTGTATCTGATCTCAATGCAGACATTGCAAACGTCCTTGTTCAATGAGAGTGTAGCTCGGCCCTGCCTCCCATCAAAGTGTCTAGCAGACATCTGCCTGCAAAGCATACACACTTGTGAGAGTTGGGCTTATGGACTGTCCTCCCACATCCTGCCTGCACTTACACCGCGCTCCTAAAAGGCCTATGCCCAGTAAGCGTTTTTTCCTGAAGTGTTGTGCAAGTATGAGTACTAGTGAAGAAAGTTCCCGGCCACACAAGACTAGGCTATCAAGTCAACGCAGCTGATTCCTAGTATTCCTGTGAGGAGTCAGGTGCGACATCCTAAGTCTAGAGAGTGGGAGGTGGTATTCTGGGTACCTCCTTGTCTCTTAGGAACGCCTGTTTACGTTCTCAGTGCCCGAGGAACGCAGCTAGTTGAAAGCTGGCTTGTAGGCGTGCTTCCTTGTGCCAGCTGAGTTCAGGGCAGGACCCTCCCGCATTCTGACTGCCCATAGACGTAGCGAAAACCCCCCGCCCGTGAGTGGACAAGGCCTAACCCTGAGGCAACTCATCCAGGCGCCTCTCATGAATTCAAGTAACAAAAACATTCTGTTTTTTCCGAGATAAGAATTCAAGGATCAAAAACATTCTGTTTTGCGAGATAAAAAAAAGAAACTATCCCCCCTCGTCCTGACTGGGAAAGTCCCTGAACATGGTCGTGCTGACCTTTCAAGAAATCAATGCTATGCTACTCCCGAGGTTTTTTTGCCTTTAAAAGATGCCTGTAATTGCTAATCGGGGCTCTGCCACCTCGGAGAGCCCGTTTGCGCAAACATCCAATAAACCTCTTGCTTGTTGCATCTGCCTGTCTGGGGTCTGAGTCTCTGGGCATCCACCGGGATGCTTTGGCACCCGCGAGCTAGGGTACAACAGTAGGTGCCAGCATCTTTATGTTAGGTGCCCGGTAGAGGTTGTGGGAAGAGCATGTGGAAGTGACAGGATTCTCCTCAGTGTATCTGATCTCAATGCAGACATTGCAAACATCCTTGTTCAATGAGATGTAGCTCGGTCCTAGCTCCCATCAAAATATCTAGCAGACACTGCCTGCAAAGCATAACACTTCCGAGAGGTTGGGCTATGGACTGTCCATTCCACATCCTGCCTGCACGTACACCGCGCTCCTAACAGCCCTAGCCCGATGCGTGCCTGAAGTGTTGTGAGAGGTAAGTGGGAAAATCCCGGCCACAAGACTAGTGCATCCAAGCTCAACGCAGCGATTTCCTAGTATTTTCCCGTGTGAGTCAGGTGCGACATCCTAAGTGCCATACGAG
>NW_024571114.1:0-11672 GCF_018345385.1 Vulpes lagopus | reverse complement strand
GTTGTTTACAATAATGGTTCATTGCTTTTAGTTGCAGTTGAGGAGGGAGTAGGGAAAGTACCTCTACTATTTTCCGGAAGAGAAGTTATGGGAGCTTTTTCTAAAATCTGCCTGGAGTCCCTTAAAGATTCTGAAAAACTTGGCCTGGAGTGATGCTGGACATGAGTACTTTAAAGCTTTCAAGTGTGATCTACACACAGCTAGACTACAATCTATGATATTCTTGCATTTTATTCTAAGGCCAGTATATAATCCCAAAGTTATACTTTTTCACTGTTTTTCTGAGTTGTAGACTAATGTCCAGGTACTACTGATCATTTTTCATCTGAGAAATTGCGGAGCTCCCAGAGTTAAGTCTCAAAGGTACCTCAGTATAACTACTAAAGAAAAAATAACATCTGCACTCCCCTTTCCCCAGATTCCAATCTACACAGCTTCTTCATTTCAGAGACTAGGATCACTGTGGCAATGGAGACACTGCGAGCCATTCTCGACGCGTTTTCTCTTTACAAACCTTTCCCATGGTGCAGTAAGAGAAAATCTTGCAAAAGTCACATCTTCATATCGCAGCCTTATTTAGTGATGGTGCCAAGGAACATTAAAAAAAATCTAAGGCAAAGGAAAAATGTGTGTTTTTATATAAGATGTTTGTATTTTTTAAAGGTTAACTTTCTTCCGAAAAGTAGTGAAAAAAAAATCAAAATTTAAAGGCGGTTTTATTACATCATACAGATTGAATTTAATTTTCCTTTCCTAACTTTAAATGAAGCTAACTATATCACTCATCATCTGGGAAATGCAATCAACAACTGGATGTCACTCCACCTGTTAGAGAAGGTGCAATCAATACAAAACACAAGAGACAAAGGTGTTCAAAGGTTGTAGAGAAAAAGGAAACCTTCTGCGTGTATTGAAAGCAATCTAGTGCACCATGGAAAACAGTATGGAGTTTATCAAAACGTCAAAAATAGATCAACCTATCATTAGTAGTCACACTATTGGGTATTTATCCCAAAAATAAAACGAATAATAAAGGGATACGTGCACCCTCTATGTTTATAGCAGATTATTTACAATAGCCAAACATGGGGAAACAACCCAAGTGTCATGATAGATGGATAAGATGTGGTTATATATAAAAAATGGAGTATTATTCAGGCATAAAAGGAATGAAATCTTGCATTTTTTTTTTTTATTTCCGCAATAAGGATAGAGCTAGAAAGTATTATGTAAGGCATAAGTCAGTCACAGAAGATAAATATCATACAATTTAATTCATAAAGGGAAGTCAGAAACAAAAAGGGTAAAAGAGAGAGAGAGAGAGAGAGCTGAGAGAGAGAGAGAGAGAGCCAGAAAGCGATTTTACTATGAGAACAAATTGATGGCTAACCTGAGGGGAAGAGGTAGGGGGATGAGGTGCAATGGGATGATGCGGATTCAAGAGGTACGTTATCACAGTTAATAAAATTAAAATTAAAAAAATTTTTAAAAAGGGTAGAGGGTAAGCTCAGTGGTTGGAGCATTGCCTTTGGCTCGGGCATGATCAGGATACTGGATCAAGTCTAATGGGTCCCAAGGGAGTGGCTCTCCTTCTTGCTATGTTGCTCTCTTCTGTGTCTTCATGAATAAATAATCAATATTTTTTAAAAATTTTAAAGAACGATAACTCATCAATGATATTTCAAAATCTTACTTCTCTAATAATTTTCTAGCATGAAATTAACCATTTAAAATACAAAAATGTACATAGGGGTATCCATATTTTTTCCTTTGCCATATGCATGGCACTCTGAGATCCTTCTTGGTTTAGGATTTTCTAGTTTGTTATCTTGTCAGTCTTTTTTGATAAAATTGATTACTTTTTTAAATTGCGTATTTATTTTGATCATTAGTTTTTGATACCTAAATTTTTTTCTTGAAGCAAGTGTTTATTCACTCCATAATCCCAGAATGACAATTCATTAGCATCCATGGTCTTAAAAGGGAATAATCCTAACAGTATATACGATTCAGTGGCCTGCTCTGTAGGTCCAGGTATATAGGAGCTACTTGCCTTGTTTTGTTCTGTTTTGACTCTATGGGCTCTTCATCACAGCCTTGCACTCATTTTTCTTCTTCAGAGGTCTCTCTTGCAAATTCTTGATTTCCAACTCACATTGATTTCTTCATTGATTACTTTAGTTTTTTCATTATTCGTATCAAATCTTATTGTACATTTACTTTGTAAGATTCATAATACTGGAAGTCCAGCAAGGTGTAAGGTCAAACTATCAAATATGCTGCATCACTGACTGTAGCATTTCCATAGGAACACACACGTTGGTTGGCATAGGATAAAATATCATACTATTATGAATGAAGAGTGAATGGGTTAACAGGCACGTTGGGCTTCTAAACATGAGGTAATTAGGCCTCCCAAAGTGTATCCTTACAGTTACTAGTTGACAGGATAAGAACAGAGTGAAGTGAAATAGTCTGGGATGAATAATCAGGAGAAATCCAAGGTTTATGAATTTTGCTGACTTTAAACTAGGGTATGCAAAAATGCATTGTTAGAATTTCTAGAATCAGATATTCTAGTCTGTATTTCCATATTATTTGTCCATACAACCATTTTTTCAGAAGTAATTACAGCATAGTTCACAAATGAGTATATTTGGAAAGACAAATGATGAAGGGGTTCAAATTAATCATCAGTCAAAGGAATAGGGAAGGAAGTTTCTGCCCAACAAAAACTTTTTTTATAATGTTTTGTTTTTTTTTAAGATTGATTTATTTAATTTATGAGGGAAAGAGACAGAGAGAGAGGAGTAGTGGGAAAAAAAAACAGGCAAAGTGAGAAGGCAGACTCAATGCAGAAGTGAATGGGACATGATCCCAGGTTCCAGGATCGCCCTGGGTGAAGGCGGCGCTAATCACTGAGCCAGGGGAGATGCATGTTTGTCTCTTTATATATTTTTTTACAAATAAAATAACTTTTTATGTGCTATAATGGACTCATTGTAGATTTAGAGAACTTTGTGGCTTGTTTGTGTATTTTAAGTATTCTCCTATATTTGTCCAAGTTTCTATGAGATTATAATGCCAATAATGAATTATTTTAAAGTGTAAATAGTGGTGACTCTTGCTAACATAAAATTGTGAAATGAATTACCATAGTAAGTAATTAAAAACTTATCATCTCACCATTACCTTTTTTTACATGTAGTGAGCATCTCTTAAAATTATTTCTGCTTTAGCACAGTTCAAGTATGCAACCGTATTATTAACGACTAAAACAGCTGTACATTACCTCCTCAAAACATACTCATCTTAAAATGAAAGTGGTAAACATTTCCCTATCCCAGCCTGTGAAACCATATTTATCTCTGCTTCTATCTGTTAGATTTTTTTTGATTCTACTTATATTATGAGAATTAAATATTTTTTTCGTGTCTTGGTTTTATCACTTAGATAATGTCCTCCAGTCTTACCTTTGTTGTGAAAATGGAGGATTTTCTTTTTTTATGGCTGAACAATGCTTCATTGTGTGTGTGAGTGTGTGTGTGTGTATCACATTTTCTTTATCATTATTTTTCAAAGCTATAGTAATCAAAAAGTATGGTACTGGCCATAACATAGCCAATGGACCAGAATAGGGAAAACCCACAAATAAAACCCATACATATGTAGTAACTAATCTTGAAAAGATCAAGAAGAACAATAGCGAAAGATAGCTTTCTATCGAAATGTTGTGGGGAAAATGAACATCGCTCAAATGAAAAAGCTGAATTTTGAAGATACACCACAAAAAAAAATTAACTCAAAATTGGTTATAGACTTGGGGGGCACTGGTAGGTCAGTCAATTAAGTATGACTTTTGATTTAGACTCAGGGTTGTGAGATTGAGGCTGTACCATAGGTCCATGTGGTAGTGCCTTAAGATTCTCATTCTCTGCCCTTCCTCTCTCTCTATGGCCTTCTCTATTGTCTCTTTTCCCTTTACTTCCTTTTCTCCTCCTAAAAAAAAAAAAAAAAAAAAAGGTTAAAGTCTTGCGTGTAGACTTTATCCATAAAAACTCTAGAAGAGGGATAGTCTGGGGTGGCTCAGTGGTTAAAGCACCTGCCATCAGCTCCGGGATGATCATGGAGTCCTGGGAGTGAGTCCCAATTGGGTCCTGCATGGGCCTGTTTCTCCCTCTGATTATGTCTCTGCCTCTTCTGTGTGTCTTCATGAATATATAAATTAAAATCTTTTAAAAAATAAAATCCTAGAAGAAAACATAGGTGTAATTCTTGAACTGGTTTTGGTAAAGATTTTTTATTATGTGACACTAAAGCACAAAAACAAAAGCAAAAATAAACAAGTTGGGACTCCATAAACTAAGATGCTTTGAAAAAAACATCCGCAAAATGAAAAATGTGCTCAACCATGAGCAGCGATAATAGATATGGTCGCACTATTTGCTAACCAAATTTGATAGATGACTTTGTATCTCAACATGGTTTTGTAAACATACAAACTAAGCTGCTAAAAAAAAATGTTTAAATAACCTGATTTTAGACATGTTATTTTTTCCATAGAGGTATATATGGCCAATATGTAATGAAAAATTAGTCATCGTGAAATGGTTCTCATCAAAAAAACAAAAGGGGTTGCATGGGTATATCTCAGTTGGTTAACATTAACTACATGATTTTAGGATCAGGGTCATGCTTCCAAGGTTGTGAGATAAGGCCCACATTAGGTCCAGCCCGCTTGGGGGTTTTCCCTTTCTTCTGCCTTCACCCTGCCCTGTCTTCTCTCTTCTCTCAAAAAAAAAAAAAAAAAAAGACAAAAGTACTAGCATGGATTGTGGGGTAATGAGACTGGTGCAATTTGAGTTTCAAGTGATACGCCCCATGGAAAACAATGAGAAGGTTTCTCAAAAAAAATAAAAAATAAAACATGATCCAGCGATCACATTTTGGGTTAAAATTGCCAAAGAAAAGGAAGTCAGTATCTCAAAGAGATATTTGCCTATCATGTTCATTTACAGATTATTCACTATAGCCCTAGTTATGGAGCAATCTTATAAGTGTCCATTAATAAAAGAAACTTTATAATAAAATTGATTATGTTTTACTAGCAGGTCAATTTAGGTAGTCTGAATGAAATTATTTCCTGAATGGGGTGAGTGGGACAATATTTTCCCTCAGGACATGGTTACTTGGAACTCCTTATATTCCTTAAAATTCTAAAAGAATAACAGGGAACTTCACAATCTTGAACCTTAAGGTTGTTGGCATGCTGATTTCCAAGTGGCCAGGCTAGCCTCCATAGGCCCACGGGCATATTATTCCGGTCACTATGCTGTATGTTCCATAAGTTAACAGCAACTGTTGCTATGCTTTCCTAAACTTCAGCGCCACCCTATTTGCTTGGGCTTCATCCCTATACTTTGTGGCGATGAATAATTCCGCATGATTCCAAACTGCCACTATAATTGATGCTGGCCCCCAAAATCTAGTCAAGTTGTCCTAACATCCAGACATCCCGGATTCAAATCAACATGTTCACAAACGAAATATTAAATGCCTATCTTTTCTCCCAACACTGTGTGCTTCAAGCCAGCATACTTAATTTGCAGCAGACTGTAAAAAATGAAAGTGCAGACAAAAGTGCCTTTAAAGGAAATCAAATAGGGCGTTCCCTGGGGTGGCGAAGATGTTTGGCGCCTGCCTTTGGCCCAGGGCACGATCCTGGAGACCACGGGATCGAGTCTCACATCGGGCTCACGGTGCATGGGCCTGCTTATCCATTATGCCTATGTCTCTGGCCTCCTCTCTCTGTTGTGTTGACTATCATTAATAAATAAATATATTTTTAGAAAAAATTTTTAAAAACAAGGGAACAAAACATGGGTTTTTTTTCTTTTCTCAGTATCTCTCTTGACTTGTCGTGGTGTTTGTTATTTCCGGTTTGAAAGTTGGTCTAGGTTAACAAAATCACAATTTTTAATAATTTGAAGGAATTTATATAAACTGCTCTTCTTTATGTTATGGAATGCAGTTTTAAATTGACAAATACAGGTGCAATTTTAACTCCTATGTAATATCACAGATATTACACAATTTGCATTCTGTAACTTGTACGTTCTCCACTTATTTTATTCTACCAAACTCTGGCATCATGTACACAATAACAGTTTGATCTGCTTTTATATTGTGCTTCTTGATACGTGTACGTTCTACCAACCCTCTCTTTGGCTTCACTGATGGGTAAGGAAGGGCTTTACTTTTCTTACATGTGTTTTTCATTTTCAGCATATTACAGGAAGTGCACAAGCAAGGGTTATGATAGAGTTTCATTGTCATCTGTGCTTCCTCGTACTCATGCCTTCTTTAGGGTTTCAGCAAGCTATGATTTGATTGCAAGTGCTAGACTCTGGGCTGTGGTGATTGACATAATTTGCTTTCGTGTCCCCACTTTGAGGGGACACATTGAGATTATGTACTAATTGGGGCATCTCTACACTGTACGCCAATGAACAGCCCCAAACTCCTTTGTCACAAGCATGTTCATCATCCCCTCAATAGAAAGCATTCTTCCAGGACAGTGACGTTGGAGCCTGTGCTCTTTGGACAGTGGGGGCCATGCAGCCACCCTGACTGTTATGTCTCAGTGAGGGGCTGCACTGAGGGCTAGATGCTTAGAGCCACCCATCGAGGGCCACCTGCATTCTTTGTTCTGGATCCTTCACAGCAAAGGAGCCATGCAAAATCTGAATTGAAGGGTGCCTCTCTTCTTCCATCCCGCGCACCCTACTTCGAGGCTATACTGTCTCAGGCCCCCAGTTCCAGTCTGCCTTTGCCATCAAGCTCTGTCTATTAGGAGACAGTGAGCTTTCTAAAATAAATTTTTTTGTTTTGCAAAATTCTTGGGGCATCTGGATGGTCAGTACGTTAAGCTTATGAATTAGGTTTAAGTCATAATCCCGGGTCCTGGGATTGAGCCTCATGTTGAGGTTCCCTGATCAGGTGAGGTGTTGCTTCTCCCTATGCCCATCACCACTGCCCATTTCTCTCTCTTCTCTCAAAAATAACATCTTTCCAATTAAATCTTAAATAATAATAAATAAAATGCATAATTGTTATACAACTTTACAGTGAAAAAACCTCTATCTCCTCTAGGTTCCATTCCATACTCCTCAAGACACACCTCACTCCCCCCTGGCCTCTAAGCTCTCCCGGGCACGTCCATTGGTCTCTCCACCTCTGCATCCATACCCCTTCCCTCTCATCTGTCCATGTTCACCCTGGCTCCGCACCTATTTACCTGCCCAACTTTCTCCAGCTTCCAGGCTCACGTGCTGGGCTGATGGCTCCTGGGGACCCCAAACACACTCAACCTTGATTAAGTGGACTTCCTCTGTGCTAACAATCAATACAGAGTCATTTTAGCTTATACAATTCATTACTTCCTAATTCCTTCAACCAGGAACGCTATGAAAACTGGAGCAGTGGAACAGATGATTTTTATGCTTGTTCCAGCACCTAACCTTAAGGGGTCTTGCCCAGAACAAAAAAACACTCTTAAATGGTTCCACAGGGATTGTGCCAGAACCTCACCAGACAGGAAGCCCCTCCCTCTGCCTCAAAGCTGTAGAAAGCTCACTCAATGGATATCTTTTTATTTTTAAGTATTGAGTTTTTATTGGAAGTTGAATTTGCCATCATATAGGATAACATCTCAGTTTATTCACATCTAAGTGCCCCCCTCAGTGACGTCACCCAGTTACCCCATCCTCCCACCTGCCTCCCCTTCCACTAACCTTTGCTTGTTTTTCCAGAGTTAGGTGATCTCTTGGTTGTCACCCTCTCTACTTTTTCTTCTCATTTTCCCTCCGTTCCCTATAACACATTTCATTATTTCTTCTATTCCACATGTGAGTAAAACCATATAATGATTGGCCTTATCCATTGACTTCACTCAGCATTATTACTCCTCCAGTTCCATCCACGTCGAAAGCAATGGTGGTATTGGTCCTTTATGAGGGCTGGGAATATTCCATTGTATACATAGAAACACTTCTTCTTTATACTTCATCTGTCGATGGACACCGGAGGAATCCTTCCACTGTTTGGCTATTGTGGCATTGCTGATAGAAACATCGGGTGCAGGTGTACCGGCGTTTCTTTGCATCTGAATCTTTGGCCTCGGGAAAAATCACCAGCAGTGCAATTGCTGGGTCGTAGGGCAAGGTCATTTCTAACTCTTGAGGAACCTCCACAAGTTTTCCCAGAGTTGGCTGCCACCAGGTCACATAATACTTGCACCCAACAGTGCAATGAGGGTTTCACCTTTATCCCACATTCATCTTCCAACATTAGTTGTTTCCTGTCTTGTTTATTTTCATCATTCGACTGCTGTGAGGTGGGATCTCATTGTGTTTGGATTTGTATTCCCTGATGGCCAGTGATGCAGAGCTTTTTCTCTGTGCTTGTTGGCCCATTTGTATGTCTTCTTTGGGAGATAAATTTTTTTTTTGTTTTTCATGTCTTGTGCCATTTTCATGATGGATGTGTTTCTTTGGTGTTGAGTTTAATAAGTACTTTATAGATCTTGGACACTAGCCCTTTATCTGTACGTTCAATTTGCAAAAATCTTCTTCCCATTCTGTAGTTTCTTTTTTAGTTTTGTTGACTGTTTCTTTGGCTGTGCAGAAAGTCTTTTTATCTGATGAAGTCCCAATAGTTCATTTTTGCTTTGTTTCCCTTGCTTTCATAGAATATCTTGCCAGAAGTTTCTGTGGCCAATTCAAAAGGTTAGCCTTGTTCTCCTCTAGGATTTTGATGAGTCATATTCACATTTAGATATTCCATCAATTTTGGTTTATCTTTGCTTAAAGTGGTCTATCCAACAAGAAGAAATCATGAAATATTTAACCCTTAATGTGGACTTTTTAAAAAAACTTTGCAACCCGTCACAAGAAATACATTTTGTTTTAAGTACAACAGAAAAGATTTATGGGTATAGAGGAAGTGTCCTTGATAGTCTGAGTTGGCTAATGCTTGGATTCCTACCCCAACTCCCCTCTGAGCTCTGCTTGTGAATCTGAAAAATGAAATCATAATACTTGGGTCTATGTATAGTACACGACTGGTTGCCGGAGGTCAAAGGGAGATATGAATGAAAGTGTTTATGAACTGTAGGTAGATAAACTAGAAAGTCATCTGAATAGTCATGTGGCTGTATCATATCCCAAAATAGCGATTTGGGCAAAATCAGCACCAATTTGCATTTTAAAAATTTCCTTTTGTGTTTTATTTATTTCAAAGATGAGTCAGGAATACATCAGTGACGAAACATGAGTGGTTTCTGATAGCCCCCTGATGCATTTATTTTCTCATCATTAGGAAAAATTGACTTTGATTCTTACTTTTACTGAGATACAATACAAAAAAGAAGCTGCATGTTTTTGTGGCTCTGTCTTCTTCTTGAAGCTAGGAAGCTAGTTCGAGTGGTTAATGCATTGAATAACTAGCAGTGGCAAGGGCTGAGGAGTGATTGGCATAAGATCCAGTCCTCAATACCTTGAGGCTTTCTCTGTATCTTTGCAGAAGTTTGTTGGCTAGCAGGATAAGGAGGTGAAAAGAAGAGGTTTTTGGTATGTGGTACATAAGTGATTGTGTATGTGTAGTATGTGTGTATATAGATGACTAGTATGTGGGGTTTTCCTGGTAGAAATGAAATGTTTTACTGAGCATTGAAATCTTGAGGACAACATCCTGGATTATGACCAAAAGAGTTACCACGGCGAAACCAAGGCCTTCTCCACACCCTATCTATCACAATGCTTTGGCAAGCAATGTCCTAACACTAACTTCAGTACAGTGTCAGGTACTCTAATTAGTACAAGGGGCCGGGGGGGAAATATGCCAGGTCTCTGGGGGCATCAGGAAGCTGCTCAGAACAACACTGTCCCCTCTGCCCCTGGGTTGAAGCTGTACACATGTTGTGGGGACAACGTCCGCCAGATGGCTGAGGCACTTGAGAGCACATGGAGGTGGTGAAGATTGCAGGACTCCATATCGAGGCTGATGGATTAGTGCTGAAGGAAACACGAAATGCACCTGGTGGACTGTGTGTTGGCCAAAGGCTGTGCATCCGGCTTGAAATGGTGTGTCAGGATCCCCGGGCCCAGGTCTGATGGGGGAGAGGGTGGCTGCAGTGAGGAGTCACTGTCCTCGCAGCTCTGGTCCTAAGAATAGAGGAAAGGATGGAGATGTGGGTCAGTCGTGGTGCTGCAGTCTGCTGGGTGGTTTAGTGCATATGGAACAGAGGAGGCCATTGCCGGACTGGTCTCTTGACTACAAGGTTAAGCAAAAGTTATGTACTAGCTTAGATGAACATTTTAATCAAAACACAACTTACAATGTCTAACTATTTATTTATATTTGTTAATCCCTGTTTTAAATCTCTTTCCTTCTTCACTGGTAAGCTCTAGCAGACAAAACCATTTGTTCATTCATTTTGTGAACATTGAATATAGAGCCCTGGTGTAGGGTATCAACCCTAATTTTCTCCTGACATTATCACTAATTTGAGTAATGCAACATGTGATTTCTGAAATATTGGTAAAATACTGTGGTTGATTGGGTAATTTTCTGTGGCTGAAAAGAACATCTCTTTGGCTCCATCTAGGTTACTAATTTCTTATATGAACAATGCTGAAATTTACTGTATACCTGTTATTTATTAACAGAATTCTTTGTATATGTTTTTTATTGTGTATTTAAAATTGAAAAAGCAATTAGACCCTCTTGTGGCCTAATTGCATGCCAAATGTAACTTGTTTCCAAACTAAAAGATCTTGAGTTGTTCTAACCACAAAGAGTGTTTTGGAACCAGTAAGCTATATTTATTTTTTAGCTTTTTAAAACAGGCCGAATAGTTTGCCCTAAGTTTCACATCAAGACAGGAAAAAAAAAAATCATTCCCTCTGGGCTAAAGCCTTGTGTAATGAGTATCCTAATGCTTGACTATTCCCATCAAAACTCCCAAGTAGTGAAAACAAAGGTTTTCTAGTGATTCAGTCATAATAACAGTTTTGGCTAGTGTTGGTGCTTATTAAATACCAGTCTCTTAAAAGGAGTAGTTATAGACTAGGTAGGTTGCAGTCAACACATGTAACCACAAAGAAACTTAACACCACAAAAGGTGGACCCAGTGGACACTTAGTAGCGCAGCTTGTGCATCATTTAGTCCAGGGTTCCATGCAGGCCAGGCTGCTTTTTAATCTTGATGTTGGGTGTGTAGACTTGACCAGACTACCTAGTCAATCTGACTTCAGGTTGGGTGATAGGGGAAAAAGAACATGTATGTCCTGAGCAACTGTGGTCTAGACACATCCAGTTTCCTTCTCCTTTAGTCTCACGTTTACAGGCAGTTATTGTTATTCTTCTTGACAGTACATGGGGACTCACAGGCTGAGTGAGGTAAGTAAAGCTGTAATCACTGAACGGCAAGGAGCATTCTGGGACTCAAACTAGATCTATCCAACAACAAAGGTCATTTGCTCATTTCACCTGCTTTCTTGCTGTTTATGTGACGAGATAGTTTAACACGAATTTTTATCAAATTCTAAATGTTTTGAATGTATTTGGATTTAATAAGGTTGACCAAAAATTAGCAAACTAAGTGTATACTT
>NW_024571113.1:0-33052 GCF_018345385.1 Vulpes lagopus | reverse complement strand
TTCTCAATTATCTTGGATATGTTAATGCACTATCTCTAGTTATTGACTGTATTTCAATAGAAGATTATAAAATAAACATTTTAAAAAATAGAGATTTTAAAAGAGGTTAGTTACAGTTGATCTAAAATCACATTAAAAATACACACTTTTAAAAGCTAGCAATGTACACTGAATACATGAAATATACAAAGTTGACTCTGTGCATTTGAGTAAAGTTGGGGAAATCAGCTATCTACAGTCTTCTAATTTTCAATAGAGTTAGCTGAGTTTTTGAGGCTCTGAAGATATTGTGAAAGCTACATTCCCCCTATTAGGTTCTTAAAGTGATATTCAGTGAAAGAAAAAGGACGTTTCTGTCTGTCATATAAATGGACTCCTAGAGTTCCCTCTGTGTATCACAAATTGGAACTCAGTGGTGAACTAAGTGTTGAGAGCATATTTTCAAAAGCTAGCCAAAGGTCACATAAATTGGACAGTTCAAAGCTAAAGAAACTAGAGGCTTGAAAAATGCCAGTATATTTAAGTGTTTTTATTTATTTATTTTATTTATTTATTATTTTTATTTTTTATTTAAGTGTTTTTAAAACAAATAAATATTTTATGAATAGTTGCCAAAGATAAAAGCTATATCAAATATACTAAAAAAAATATATATATATATATATATATACACAAATTGTTTTCACAATAGATTAAATCTGTTAGTAATTTGTAAATGATAGTTTTTTGAAGTACTATAAGAAAATATTATAGTAACAAATGACAGAATTTATAAAATAGTCTGTGCTAAAGAGAAAATGGGTAAAAACATTATTCTAAATAATATGTTCTGTGTACTAGCTCTTTTTTTTCATTTCTTTTTTTTAAATTTTTTTTGTATTTATTTATGATAGTCACACAGGGAGAGAGAGAGAGAGAGAGAGAGAGCCAGAGACATAGGCAGAGGGAGAAGCAGGCTGCATTCACCGGGAGCCCGACGTGGGATTCGATCCCGGGTCTCCAGGATTGCACCCTGGGCCAAATGCAGGCGCTAAACCACTGCGCCACCCAGGGATCCCTGTACTAGCTCTTATAACCTTTTAAAATATGCAGTCAAAGCTAAAATAAAAGTACAAACTAAACTTTCAAATGATGGGAAGATTATCTTCCATCTAGAATGTTTAACATGGTATTGAATATATAGAGAATAGTCTTATGACATAAATTATAAAGAAGGACAAAAAGCAAGTAATTAACTCAAGTAACTCTTAAACCATGCATAATCAAATGAGAACTGCTGTAGCAAGAGTAGAAGTTAATTAGGCTATCATTTCAATCAATTAGGCTATTATTTCATTCACTGATGTGATTTTTAAAAATCTCTTATAGGGGATGCCTGGGTAGCTCATCGGTTTAGCGCCTGCCATTGGCTCAGGAGTCCTGGGATAGAGTCCCACGATGGGTTCCCAGCATGGAGCCTGCTTCTCCCTTTGCCTGTGTCTCTGCCCCCCTCCCTCTCTCTCTGTCTATCATGAATAAAAAATAAAAAAAATCATGTGTGAACATATCTGTTCATTAAAAATAATAATAATAATAATAATAATAATAATAAAATAAAAGTCTCATAAAATAATATCTTATTAAAAATGATTAATCCAGTAGTCTGTAAAACTCCCTTCTTGTTTCCTTGCATTAAAAATGGCTTTTAGGCAACTACACATCATTTTAAAAAATGACATTTGGTCTTTTTGAAGGTAAAAATAGCTGGAAGTTATTCAGAGGTTTTCTTTGTGAACAATGTATATGATCACTCTAGTTAATCTATCCCATTTTTGTTCAGTAACATTCTATGATTGTAATACAGTAAGGCCACTCTAAGCCACTGCGGTATAAAATTAATATCAATACTTGTTTAGACTGATACTTATCAGAAAATTGCATCTTAATAAATTAAAATTTCATTTAATTCAGGGTACCTGGGTGGCTCAGATGATAAGTGTCTACCTTTGGCTCAGGTCATGATCTCAGGGTCCTGGGATCTCCTGCTCAGTGAGGAGTCTGCTTCTCCCTCTCCCTTTGTCTCTTCCCCACTTGCGTGACCTCTAATAAATTGATCAATCAATAGAATCTTTAAAAAATAAAATTTCATTTAATTCTATCTTTCTGTAAAGAATTAACACATATTATAAACTTTAAAATGATGAAAATATTTTATTTCATTTTATGAATAAAATGGGGGTGGCCCTGGACCCCAAATTATAAAACTTGGAAATGAAAAAAAAAACTTTTTCCAACACAACATCATGTAAGTTGGTAAGTGAAAATTTTAGTCTAGATAATTGATTTTAGAAATAACAAAAATACTTGACATTGTTGAAAAGTGAATTGTATGTTCTGTTTCTATTAAAGGAGGTCTAGGTAAATTAGACTAATAGATTCCTACTGAGAAGAATTAGAAAAACTTGGCAAACTATTAAAAAAAACTTTTTTGACAGCATCAGAGAAATTATAGTGAAGAATAACAGATGGAGTTAACACCTAATAGTAAAGAAAAGAGAGAAAACTTACTCCCTAAAATACTTCTGCTTAAAATGTGACACGTACATCAGCTAATAGTCCTTGAACTGCTTGCTCCAGTCAAGCAGTTCCTACAAAGGAGGGAGAAACTTTATTTAAAAAAAAATCCAATGGACAATAAGTATATGAAAATATCCTTTTCTTTTTTAGTCTTCAGCAAAATGATAATACTATAATGAGGAGCCCTCATACGCTGCTGGTGCCCCCCAGAGAAGTCAGTTTTTAATTATGATAAAGTTGCACTTTTAATGTTGTCTCTTGTGAATTATACATCTGATGTCATGTATAAGTAACCTTTGCCTAATTGAAGACCACGCAAAATTTTCCTGCATTTTCTCATTTTCTCATTGTTATCGTCAGCTTGCTAATTTACAAAATAAGGATTTCAATAGGAATTTCACTGATTTGCAGATTGGTTTGAAAAAATTGCCATACTATCAATATTTATTCTTCCAATCAATGAGCTTGATATACTTCTCCATTCACTTAGAGATACCTAATTTCCCTCAGGAGTGTTTTGTAGTTTTCGGTGTACCTGTCTTATACTTTTTTGTTGAAATTGTTCTTAAATATTTTATTATTTTTTATGTCATTGTGAATAAGAGTGCTTTCTTAATTTCACATTCAGAGACTTTTTTTGGTAGGAGATAAAAATCCAATTGACATTTTACATTAATTGTATCTTGCATCTTTGCTAAAATTTCCTTATTAGTCATTTATTTCCTTATTAGTCATTTAAATTATTTTAAAATATCTACATAGAAATTGTGTTGTTTGTGAAAAAGGACCATTTTTATTTCTTCTTTTTTCAATCTATTTATTCTTTATTAATTTACTATATTGTCTTGAATCTCTATTATACTGTTAAGCAGAAGTACTCAGATAAAACTTCCTGTATGGCATGTATCCAATCTTAGGGGTAGAGGAAATATTTATTTATTTATTTATTTATTTATTTATTTATTTGTTTATTTATTTATTTATTTTTCAATCTTAGGTGTAGAGGAAATATTTAAAGTGTGCTATTTGTTGTCATCTTTTTTATTTATTTATTTATTTTGTAGATGCCATTTTCAGAGTAAGAAAAATAATTCATATTACTAGTTATTGAGGGTTCTCTTTTTTAAAAATGTGAATGTTTTAGATGTTAGCAAATTATTTTATTACACCTATTGAGATAATCTTTTTTTTTATTTTATCCTATTATGATGAGGCCTTATATTAATTGTTTTCTAGACATAAAACCAGCCTTGCATATATATGACTCATTGTATCTGATCTTTGTGTATAGGTCTTTATATATGTTGCTGTGCATTTGATTTTCAAATTTGTAATAACTGTCAATTTTATTCCTATAGTTAATATATCCAAGTAATTTGAGATTTTTGCTTTCAATTGCTGCATTAAGAGTGTTTACAAAAAAAAAGAGTGTTTACAAGTCTTTATAAGCTGATAGAAGTTCTTTTGATTGTGTCTAAAAGCAAAAACTCAAATGACCAAGAAGACAAACAAACAAAAACTTTTTGAAGGATATAAGTAATATGCCATTATAAAGTACATATAGCTGAAAGAGATAAAAAAAGAGTAGAAAAAATAACATACCTCAGGGCACCTGGGTGGCTCAATTGGTTGAGTATCTATCTGCCTTCTGTGTGGGTCATGATCCTGGGGTCCTGGGATCAGGGGCTCCCTGCTCTGTGGGAGCCTGCTTCTTTCTCTCCCTGCTGCTCCCCCTGTTTGTGCTCTCACTTTCTGTCAAATAAATAAATAAAATCTTTAAGAAAAAAATAACACGTCAATGCTGAAAGAAAGTTATAGATCATTTTTGATAAGTATAAGTTAATGTTTTTATCCTACTTATGTGAATAGGTTCTAAATATTTTATAGCTTGATATTTTGCACAAATCTTTTCATACAAAAATGAAACTTTCCTATTAAAAATAATTACAGTTGGTTTAAAATTAAATATCCGATGAGAATCTATCAAATAAGATATATATAAAATATGCCAGACATAAATAACACACATAAAAATATCAAAAAATTAAAAGTTAAGTGCAAGGCAAAGATAAAGCAGGTACATCCTAATATAAATAAAGCAAAGGCCAAATCCTCATAATAAAGCAAATTATTTTTAAGGTCTAATTGCGGAGCAAAATTTTGGCTTTATGAATATTTTTTCTTACCAAATATTACAGAAATACTCCTAAGACTTTTCAACTCCTCTTCATATCTTATCCATTCTCCAAGATTCAAATATCTAATAGTTCTGTCTTAAATTTCTGGACATGTTGAGCAAACATCCCATAGCATTAATCTACAGCCTGACAGAGCACATTTTCTCTTGTTCTTTGAATTTTCCTGTAGCTTCTTTGCAGAGTTGCAGGAAAACTCTTCTTTTCAAGCAAAAAGGAAGACTGAATTGCCTTTTAATCCATTTTAGCTTAGTATTTTACTTATTTTAACTTTATCTTACTTTACAAACTAATAATATATATTTGAATTTATTATTATAAACCAAACCAAACTTAATAAATATAGTGATGACCAATGACCATGGAGAAATTTCCACTGCATTTTTTTTTTGCAAAAATATTTTAGTAAAAGAAAAAATTAACCATAAAACATGCCATGATCCAACCACTTAAATTAGAAAACTTAGGGTTGTGGGCAATGCACATTTTTCTCAGAGAGTTACCCAGAAACTAGCGTAATGAGAGACAAAGGGAAGGAGGGAGTGAGAGGAGAGAATGACCGATTGATGGTTAAGGAATTAGCTCCCATGATTGGATGCAGAGGCTGGCAAGTCTAAAACCTGCAGCATAGATGGGAAGTCTGAAGACCTAGGAAATAGATTATATTGCAATTAAAATCTGAAGGCAAAGGCTGGCCAAATTCCCTCTTCCTCAAGGGAATTCAATCTTTTTCTTAATACCTTCAACTGATTGGATAAAACCCATCCATATTAAGGAATCCTCCTTAACTGGACTGAGAGGGGGAATGAAGAGGGCAGGAAGAAATCCCGCCCCAAACTTCCACCTCCCTTTTCTCTACTTTGTAATTTATTGATCAGTTTCCGATGGGAGATGGGTGCCCTTTCCCCGCGGGAAGGGAGCGGGGCTTCCTTCCCGGGCCGCATGCTAGGAGAAGCTGCCTGCTCCCCTTTCTTCTCCCCAGTCGCGGGGCCCAAGTCTTCCTTCTTCGTCTGAAAGGAGGGGAGGGGGGACTCGCTGCTACAAGCCTCGCCCCACGTGCCACTCATCCCAGCGCCGCCACCGCATCAGGTCGCCGGTGCCTGGGGTCAGCTGCGGGTGGACCCCTCTTCCTCCCCAGTGTCTCGTGTCCCCGGGGCCTCTCCGCCCCTCCGTGCTGTGGCCGTGTCCGTGCCCTGGGGACAGGGGGGGCAGAACTGCGCTCCCAGTTCCCCTCCGGCTCCGGGGTTTGCATGGGAGAATCCTCTTTCCATGATGCCACTGGGCGACGTGGCGTGGGGGGAGGGAGGACGGTGGGGGAGCCCTCGCCTGAGACTCTTGGTCGGCCTCCCTGCCCCAGGCGTCACTCAGTGATCATGGGTAAAGAGAACTGTTTCAAAAAAAAAAAAACCCTGAGCCTGACCCTGACCCCTAACCCTAACCCCTAACCCTAACCCTAACCCCTAACCCTAACCCCTAACCCTGACCCTGACCTATCGTTACTATCGTTCATCTACATTGCCTATGTCCTACCCACGGCCCCTCTGTCGATCAGTCAGCACAATCCATCACATTAACCAGAGAAAGGACATGGGGCAGCCCCGGGTGGTTCAGCGGTTTAACGCATGCCTTCAGCCCAGGGCGTGATCCTGGAGTCCCGGGATCGAGTCCCACGTCGAGTTCCCTACACGGAGCCGCCTTCTCCCTCTGCCCATGTCTCTGCCTTTCTCTCTCTGCGGCTCTCTCTGTATGTCTCTCAAGGATATATAAATAAAATCTTTAAAAAAAGAAAAACGAGAGAAAGGACAAAAAGCATACGATCCTCTCAATAGTTGCAGAAAAAGCATTTGACAAAGTACAACTTCAAAAGCCTAGTGGGTTTTGAGGAAATGTCTATCAACAAAATAAAGTTCCGCTAGGAAGGCCCGCAGCTGACATCCTCTTCAAGGGTGAAAACCTGAAATCGTTTCCCCTAAGAGCAGGAACAAGCCAAGGAGGTCCCCTCTCAGTGCTGGAAGTCCTAATGTAGTCAACAGACAGGAAACAGCAAAGGTTCCACTCCTGGAAGGGGGACGTCACACTGTCCCTATTTGTTGAAGACGCGGTGCTAGAAACAGGAAACCCGAGAGCCCCCACCAAAACCTGTTAGAACTAATGATTGAATTCAGTAAATTCATGGGACACCAACTGAACCTACAGAGCTCAGTAGCCTTGCTGCGTCCTGACAATGAGCACTCAGGAACGAAATGAAGGACGTGACTCCCTTCTCAGGAGCATCACAGAGACTAAATAATGAGACTGAACTAAAGGAGCACAAGACTTGTGCACTGAGCCATACCAGGCTCTGGGAGGCCGTCCTGGGTTCGTGGGGTGGAAGCCTCCTCTTGTGAAAATGTCCACAGTTCCTGAAGCCACCCTCGGTTTCAATGTCATTCCTATCAAAATCATGGTGGTAGATCCTAGAAGTAGGAAGAAAAAAAAAAAAACCCTAACATCCGTCAGCCCCCACAAATGACCCCGGACAGCAAATCAGTATTGGAAAAGCAGGACAGAGTGGGGCGCAGCACTTTCCTATTTCGAACAATGTCACAGAGACACAGGATAAAGCAGTGTGGTTCTCGGCTCCCGCTGGCTCTGTCAGTTAAGCATCGACTCCTGACCTCACCTCAGGTCCTGATCTCGGGGTCGTGAGTTCTAGCCCTGGGCTCGGCCAGGCACGAGGCGTGGCGCCTACTTAGACCCACAGGGGGTGGTTCCAGCATAAGCTGAAGGAGCAGAACAGGGAGTCCAGAAGGAAATGTGCTCTGATACAACTGATTTTGTTTAACTTAATTTAAACCCAATTAATTAATGTATAGTGTATTATACTTTCAGAGGTAGAATTCAGGGATTCACCAGTTGGAGAGAACAGCAGTGCTCGTGACATCACCTGCCATCCTTCGTGCCCATCCCCCGTTATCCCCTCCTCCGCTTCCCTCCAGCGACCCTCAGATTGTTTCCAATGATTCAGATCTGTATTTCCTGCATCTGTTTTCATCTTATTCGTTTTTCCTTCCCTTCACAGATGTTCATCTGCTTTGCTTCTTTAATTCCACCTATGAATGACACCATAGGGTCATTGTCTTTCCCGACTGACTTATTTCACTTAACAGGATCCCTCTAGTTGTATCCGCGTCATTGCAAATGGCAAGATTTCCTTCTCTTTGATAGCAGTACCATTCCTCTCTCTATGACCATCATCTATCTCCCATCCTCTATCCATCATCTGTCTGAAGGCACCGAGGCTCCTCCCACAGTGTGGCTACTCTGGACCCGGCTGCTGTGGACATCGGGGCGCAGGTGTCCCACCTGGCGTTTCATTGCATCTGTATCTTCAGAGTGAGCTCCAGGCCGTGCACCTGCCGGTCGCAGAGCAGCTCTATCGGTAAGTTCCTGAGGAGCCTTGGCACTGTTTCCAGGGCAGCTGCACCAGCCCGCAGTCCCGCCCACAGTGGAAGAGGGTTGAGTGAGTCTTGGCGGACACGGTAAAAGTCTGGTCCACATTTCATTTCGCGTCCTGTGGGCTCCAATTCCTTGTCCTTAAGTATTTCTGGGGAAGCCGGGTGTTGTGCTCCATTTCAGCACGACGTTTCCGAAGCTCATAGTGTTGGACCCTAGCTCACGGGGGCCAACGTTTCTCGGTAGAGGCCCCAGAGACTCAGACCCCAGACAGGCAGATGCAACTAGCAAGAGGGTTTTTTTTTTATGACAGTCTCAGAAAGAGAGAGAGAGAGAGAGAGAGAGGCAGAGACATAGGCAGAGGGAGAAGCAGGCTCCATGCACCGGGAGCCCGACGTGGGACTGGATCCTGGGTCTTCAAGATCGTGCCCTGGGCCAAAGGCAGGCACTAAACCACTGCTCCACCCAGGGATCCCAAGCAAGAGGGTTTTATTGAACGTTTGCGCAAATGGGCCCTCGGCCTCAAAGGTGGAAGAGCCCAGATTGGCAATTACAGGCATCTTTTAAAGGCAAACCGCGGGATTAGCATAGCATTCGGGTTAAGACAGGATTGATTTCTTTGAAGGTCAACATGAACATGTTCAGGGACTTTCCAGTCAGGGCGTGGGGGGGGGGAATGGTTTTCTTATCTCGGAAAAACCACAGAATGTTTTCGTTGCTTAAATTCCGGGAAGGCGCCTGGATGTGCTGTCTCTGGGTTAGGGGTGGTCCTAAATTTTCCCCGGGGGTGGGGGGGTGGGGTTGGGTTTCTTCATTAGGTCTCAGCTGGAGCCAGGAAGGAGGCAGGTCCTGCCCTGGGCGTGGGGACGCCACCTCCCTCACCGCCTCCTTCAGCACCTGAGCCCCGGCCCGAGTCAGGGGGCGTGTGTATGCAGTAGGCCTCCTCCGCCAGCAGTAACAGGAGCCGGTCTGTGCTCTGGCTGCCTGAGGAGGATGTGGGGCCACGTCCAGGCTGACAGGAGCGGAGCCCCGGCCTCCTCAGGACCCGCAGGTAGGCTTCAGGACCATGTGGAGCCGTGTCCTCGCTGACAGGAGCCTGGTCTCCTCAGGACCCATGGTGAGACTCCAGGAAGATGTGGGGCCGCTTCCTCGCTGACAGGAGCCCCAGCCTCCTCAGGACCCGCAGTGAGTTTTCGGGAAGATGTAGGGTCACGTCCACGCTGACAGGAGCCCCGGCCTCCTCAGGACCCATGGTGAGTTTTCGGGATGACGTGGGGCCGGGTCTACACTGACAGGAGCCCCGGCCTTCTCAGGACCGGCAGGTAGGCTTCAGTCCCATGTGGGGCCGCATCCACGGTGACAGGAACCTGGCCTCCTCAGAACCCGCAGGGAGGCTTCTGGAGGATGTGAGGCATAGTCCACAGTGACAGGACCCCCCTCGTCCTCAGGACCTGCTGTCTATGACTCAGGAAGACATGGGGCCACGTCTGCCATGACAGGAGTCCGGCTTCCTCAGGACCTGCTGGAGGACCCTGGAGGCGCTGTTCGGAGTCACATCCACCTCAGCAGCAGCTACTCAGAACGACAAGGTAAGTGAATGGGGACAATTGAGATAGGGTTAGGGTTTAGGGTGAGCAATATGTGGTTAGGGTGAAATTAGATGATATGGATTAGTGATCATGGTTATGCGTTCGAGTTCCTGGTTAGGGTGAGAGATGGGGGAAGGGTCAAGAGTTAGGAGTAAGGTACGGATTTGGGATTAGGAAACTGAGTTAGGGAATGGATAAGGGTGATGTTACAGATAGGTTATAGGGTTTAGGGTTAAGGGATGGGGGAGGGAATACGTTTAGAGATAGAGCGGGGGATGGGGTTGAAGTTTAGGGTTAGGGGTTAAGGCAGGGGTTTGGGCTAGGTTTAGGGGACAATTAGGGATTAGGGTACGGGTTAGGGTTAGGAAACGGGTTAGGGTACAGGTTAGGGATTAGGGTTAGGGTTAGGGAATGGGTTAGGGTTAGGGAACGGGTTAGGGTTAGAGGGTTAGGGTTAGGGTTAGGGTTTGGGTTAGGGAACGGGATAGGGTTAGGGTTAGGGAACGGGATAGGGAACGTGTTAGGGTTAGGGAACAGGTTAGGGAATGGGTTAGGTTTAGGGTTAGGGTTAGGGTTATGGAACGGGTTAGAGTTAGGGAACGGGTTAGGGTTAGGGTTAGGGAACGGGTTAGGGTTAGGGAACGGGTTAGGGTTAGGGGTTAGGGAATGGGTTAGGGGTTAGGGTTAGGGAACGGGTTAGGGAACGGGTTAGGGGTTATGGTTAGGGAATGGGTTAGGGTTAGGGTTAGGGAACGGGTTAGGGTTAGGGAACGGGTTAGGGTTAGGGAACAGGGTTAGGGTTAGGGTTAGGGTTAGGGTTAGGGAACGGGTTAGGGTTAGGGAACGGGTTAGGGTTAGGGAACGGGTTAGGGTTAGGGAACGGGTTAGGGTTAGGGGTTAGGGAACAGGTTAGGGTTAGGCTTAGGGAACGGGTTAGGGTTAGGGAACGGGTTAGGGTTAGGGAACGGGTTAGGGTTAGGGTTAGGGGTTAGGGAACAGGTTAGGGGTTAGGGTTAGGGGTTAGGGTTAGGGTTAGGGAACGGGTTAGGGTTAGGGAAAGGGTTAGGGTTAGGGTTAGGGAACGGGTTAGGGTTAGGGAACGGGTTAGGGTTAGGGTTAGGGAACGGGTTAGGGTTAGGGTTTAGTGTTAGGGTTCGGCTTAGGGAACGGGTTAGGGTTAGGGAACAGGTTAGGGTTAGGGTTAGGGAACGGGTTAGGGTTAGGGAACGGGTTAGGGTTAGGGAACGGGTTCGGGTTTAGGGTTACGGTTAGGGGTTATGGTTAGGGTTGAGGGTTAGGCTTAGGGGTTAGGGTCAGGGTCAGGGTCAGGGTTAGGGGTTAGGGTTAGGGGTTAGGGTTAGGGTTACGGGTTAGGGGTTAGGGTTAGGGGTCAGGGTCAGGCTCAGGGTTTTTTTTTTTTTTTTGAAACAGTTCTCTTTACCCGTGATCACTGAGTGACGCCTGGGGCAGGGAGGCCGACCAAGAGTCTCGGGCGAGAGCTCCCCCACCGTCTTCCCTCCCCCCACGCCACGTCGCCCAGTGGCATCGTGGAAAGAGAATTCTCCCATGCAAACCCCGGAGCCGGAGGGGAACTGGGTGCGCAGTTCTGCCCCCCCGTCCCCGGGGCACGGACACGGCCACAGCACGGGGGGGGCGGAGAGGCCCCGGGGACACGAGACATTGGGGAGGAAGAGGGTTCCACTCGCAGCTGACCCCAGGCACCGGCGACCTGATGCGGTGGTGGCGCGGGGATGAGTGGCACGTGGGGCGAGGCTTGTAGCAGCGAGTCCCCCCTCCCCTCCTTTCGGACGAAGAAGGAAGACTTGGGTAAGGAGGATTCCTTAATATGGATGGGTTTTATCCAATCAGTTGAAGGTATTAAGAAAAAGATTGAATTCCCTTGAGGAAGAGGGAATTTGGCCAGCCTTTGCCTTCAGATTTTAATTGCAATATAATCTATTTCCTAGGTCTTCAGACTTCCCATCTATGCTGCAGGTTTTAGACTTGCCAGCCTCTGCATCCAATCATGGGAGCTAATTCCTTAACCATCCATCAGTCATTCTCTCCTCTCACTCCCTCCCTCCCTTTGTCTCTCATTACGCTAGTTTCTGGGTAACTCTCTGAGAATAATGTGCATTGCCCACAACCCTAAGTTTTCTAATTTAAGTGGTTGGATCATGGCATGTTTTATGGTTAATTTTTTCTTTTACTAAAATATTTTTGCAAAAAAAAAATGCAGTGGAAATTTCTCCATGGTCATTGGTCATCACTATATTTATTAAGTTTGGTTTGGTTTATAATAATAAATTCAAATATATATTATTAGTTTGTAAAGTAAGATAAAGTTAAAATAAGTAAAATACTAAGCTAAAATGGATTAAAATGCAATTCAGTCTTCCTTTTTGCTTGAAAAGAAGAGTTTTCCTGCAACTCTGCAAAGAAGCTACAGGAAAATTCAAAGAACAAGAGAAAATGTGCTCTGTCAGGCTGTAGATTAATGCTATGGGATGTTTGCTCAACATGTCCAGAAATTTAAGACAGAACTATTAGATATTTGAATCTTGGAGAATGGATAAGATATGAAGAGGAGTTGAAAAGTCTTAGGAGTATTTCTATAATATTTGGTAAGAAAAAATATTCATAAAGCCAAAATTTTGCTCCGCAATTAGACCTTAAAAATAATTTCCTTTATTATGAGGATTTGGCCTTTGTTTTATTTATATTAGGATGTACCTGCTTTATCTTTGCCTTGCACTTAACTTTTAATTTTTTGATATTTTTATGTGTGTTATTTATGTCTGGCATATTTTATATATATCTTAATTGATAGATTCTCATCGGATATTTAATTTTAAACCATCTGTAATTATTTTTAATAGGAAAGTTTCATTTTTGTATGAAAAGATTTGTGCAAAATATCAAGCTATAAAATATTTAGAACCTATTCACATAAGTAGGATTAAAACATTAACTTATACTTATCAAAAATGATCTATAACTGTCTTTCAGCATTGACGTGTTATTTTTTTCTTAAAGATTTTATTTATTTATTTGACAGAAAGTGAGAGCACAAACAGGGGGAGCAGCAGGGAGAGAAAGAAGCAGGCTCCCACAGAGCAGGGAGCCCCTGATCCCAGGACCCCAGGATCATGACCCACACAGAAGGCAGATAGATACTCAACCAATTGAGCCACCCAGGTGCCCTGAGGTATGTTATTTTTTCTACTCTTTTTTTTATCTCTTTCAGCTATATGTACTTTATAATGGCATATTACTTATATCCTTCAAAAAGTTTTTGTTTGTTTGTCTTCTTGGTCATTTGAGTTTTTGCTTTTAGACACAATCAAAAGAACTTCTATCAGCTTATAAAGACTTGTAAACACTCTTTTTTTTTGTAAACACTCTTAATGCAGCAATTGAAAGCAAAAATCTCAAATTACTTGGATATATTAACTATAGGAATAAAATTGACAGTTATTACAAATTTGAAAATCAAATGCACAGCAACATATATAAAGACCTATACACAAAGATCAGATACAATGAGTCATATATATGCAAGGCTGGTTTTATGTCTAGAAAACAATTAATATAAGGCCTCATCATAATAGGATAAATAAAAAAAAAGATTATCTCAATAGGTGTAATAAAATAATTTGCTAACATCTAAAACATTCACATTTTTAAAAAAGAGAACCCTCAATAACTAGTAATATATTTTTCTTACTCTGAAAATGGCATCTACAAAATAAATAAATAAATAAAAAAGATGACAACAAATAGCACACTTTAAATATTTCCTCTACCCCTAAGATTGAAAAATAAATAAATAAATAAATAAATAAATAAATAAATAAATAAATAAATAAATATTTCCTCTACCCCTAAGATTGGATACATGCCATACAGGAAGTTTTATCTGAGTACTTCTGCTTAACAGTATAATAGAGATTCAAGACAATATAGTAAATTAATAAAGAATAAATAGATTGAAAAAAGAAGAAATAAAAATGGTCCTTTTTCACAAACAACACAATTTCTTATGTAGATATTTTAAAATAATTTAAATGACTAATAAGGAAATAAATGACTAATAAGGAAATTTTAGCAAAGATGCAAGATACAATTAATGTAAAATGTCAATTGGATTTTTATCTCCTACCAAAAAAAGTCTCTGAATGTGAAATTAAGAAAGCACTCTTATTCACAATGACATAAAAAATAATAAAATATTTAAGAACAATTTCAACAAAAAAGTATAAGACAGGTACACCGAAAACTACAAAACACTCCTGAGGGAAATTAGGTATCTCTAAGTGAATGGAGAAGTATATCAAGCTCATTGATTGGAAGAATAAATATTGATAGTATGGCAATTTTTTCAAACCAATCTGCAAAATCAGTGAAATTCCTATTGAAATCCTTATTTTGTAAATTAGCAAGCTGATGATAACATTTATTTAGAAAAGCAAAGGATAGCTACGGCAGTATTTTAAAAATAAGTACAAAACTGAAAGACTATCTGAATTCAAAACTTACTCGAAAACTAAATTAAATCTTACCAATAAAGTATAATATTTTCATAAAGATAAACATATAAATCAATGGAAAATAATAGAAAGTCCAGAAAAACACCAGCATGTTTTTGGTCAGCTGATTTAGGGTAAAAAGTGCCAGAAGATTCAATGAAAAGAGGTCAGCTTCTCAACAAACAATGAGGAAACAACTGGGTGTCCCAAAACATACATACATTTAGTATAAATTGAATGAACTTAGATCCTTACCTCACACCATGCACGAAAACAAAAACAAAAGCAAACAAAAAAATCTAAAAATGAGCAACAGACCTATACACTATATACAAAAACTAAAATTATAAAACTAATAGAGAAAATGCAGGAAAATTTTGCGTGGTCTTAAATTAGGCAAAGGTTACTTATACATGACATCAGATGTATAATTCACAAGAGACAACATTAAAAGTGCAACTTTATCATAATTAAAAACTGACTTCTCTGGGGGCACCAGCAGCGTATGAGGGCTCCTCATTATAGTATTATCATTTTGCTGAAGACTAAAAAAGAAAAGGATATTTTCATATACTTATTGTCCATTGGATTTTTTTTTAAATAAAGTTTCTCCCTCCTTTGTAGGAACTGCTTGACTGGAGCAAGCAGTTCAAGGACTATTAGCTGATGTACGTGTCACATTTTAAGCAGAAGTATTTTAGGGAATAAGTTTCCTCTCTTTTCTTTACTCTTAGGTGTTAACTCCATCTGTTATTCTTCACTATAATTTCTCTGATGCTGTCAAAAAAGTTTTTTTTAATAGTTTGCCAAGTTTTTCTAATTCTTCTCAGTAGGAATCTACTAGTCTAATTTACCTAGACCTCCTTTAATAGAAACAGAACATACAATTCACTTTTCAACAATGTCAAGTATTTTTGTTATTTCTAAAATCAATTATCTAGACTAAAATTTTCACTTACCAACTTACATGATGTTGTGTTGGAAAAAGTTTTTTTTTTCATTTCCAAGTTTTATAATTTGGGGTCCAGGGCCACCCCCATTTTATTCATAAAATGAAATAAAATATTTTCATCATTTTAAAGTTTATAATATGTGTTAATTCTTTACAGAAAGATAGAATTAAATGAAATTTTATTTTTTAAAGATTCTATTGATTGATCAATTTATTAGAGGTCACGCAAGTGGGGAAGAGACAAAGGGAGAGGGAGAAGCAGACTCCTCACTGAGCAGGAGATCCCAGGACCCTGAGATCATGACCTGAGCCAAAGGTAGACACTTATCATCTGAGCCACCCAGGTACCCTGAATTAAATGAAATTTTAATTTATTAAGATGCAATTTTCTGATAAGTATCAGTCTAAACAAGTATTGATATTAATTTTATACCGCAGTGGCTTAGAGTGGCCTTACTGTATTACAATCATAGAATGTTACTGAACAAAAATGGGATAGATTAACTAGAGTGATCATATACATTGTTCACAAAGAAAACCTCTGAATAACTTCCAGCTATTTTTACCTTCAAAAAGACCAAATGTCATTTTTTAAAATGATGTGTAGTTGCCTAAAAGCCATTTTTAATGCAAGGAAACAAGAAGGGAGTTTTACAGACTACTGGATTAATCATTTTTAATAAGATATTATTTTATGAGACTTTTATTTATTATTATTATTATTATTATTATTATTATTATTTTTAATGAACAGATATGTTCACACATGATTTTTTTTATTTTTTATTCATGATAGACAGAGAGAGAGGGAGGGGGGCAGAGACACAGGCAAAGGGAGAAGCAGGCTCCATGCTGGGAACCCATCGTGGGACTCTATCCCAGGACTCCTGAGCCAATGGCAGGCGCTAAACCGATGAGCTACCCAGGCATCCCCTATAAGAGATTTTTAAAAATCACATCAGTGAATGAAATAATAGCCTAATTGATTGAAATGATAGCCTAATTAACTTCTACTCTTGCTACAGCAGTTCTCATTTGATTATGCATGGTTTAAGAGTTACTTGAGTTAATTACTTGCTTTTTGTCCTTCTTTATAATTTATGTCATAAGACTATTCTCTATATATTCAATACCATGTTAAACATTCTAGATGGAAGATAATCTTCCCATCATTTGAAAGTTTAGTTTGTACTTTTATTTTAGCTTTGACTGCATATTTTAAAAGGTTATAAGAGCTAGTACAGGGATCCCTGGGTGGCGCAGTGGTTTAGCGCCTGCATTTGGCCCAGGGTGCAATCCTGGAGACCCGGGATCGAATCCCACGTCGGGCTCCCGGTGAATGCAGCCTGCTTCTCCCTCTGCCTATGTCTCTGGCTCTCTCTCTCTCTCTCTCTCTCTCTCTCCCTGTGTGACTATCATAAATAAATACAAAAAAAATTTAAAAAAAAGAAATGAAAAAAAAGAGCTAGTACACAGAACATATTATTTAGAATAATGTTTTTACCCATTTTCTCTTTAGCACAGACTATTTTATAAATTCTGTCATTTGTTACTATAATATTTTCTTATAGTACTTCAAAAAACTATCATTTACAAATTACTAACAGATTTAATCTATTGTGAAAACAATTTGTGTATATATATATATATATATATATATATATATATATATTTTAGTATATTTGATATAGCTTTTATCTTTGGCAACTATTCATAAAATATTTATTTGTTTTAAAAACACTTAAATAAAAAATAAAAATAATAAATAAATAAAATAAATAAATAAAAACACTTAAATATACTGGCATTTTTCAAGCCTCTAGTTTCTTTAGCTTTGAACTGTCCAATTTATGTGACCTTTGGCTAGCTTTTGAAAATATGCTCTCAACACTTAGTTCACCACTGAGTTCCAATTTGTGATACACAGAGGGAACTCTAGGAGTCCATTTATATGACAGACAGAAACGTCCTTTTTCTTTCACTGAATATCACTTTAATAACCTAATGGGGGAATGTAGCTTTCACAATATCTTCAGAGCCTCAAAAACTCAGCTAACTCTATTGAAAATTAGAAGACTGTAGATAGCTGATTTCCCCAACTTTACTCAAATGCACAGAGTCAACTTTGTATATTTCATGTATTCAGTGTACATTGCTAGCTTTTAAAAGTGTGTATTTTTAATGTGATTTTAGATCAACTGTAACTAACCTCTTTTAAAATCTCTATTTTTTAAAATGTTTATTTTATAATCTTCTATTGAAATACAGTCAATAACTAGAGATAGTGCATTAACATATCCAAGATAATTGAGAAACAAACAGATTTATATATGCCACATCCCTCAAGAATCAACTATATTTTGAAATAACTTTTGCCAAGAAAATTTTTTTAAAACTCCACATTCCCTCCCTCATTAATGAAGTTAGTTATGTCCCCTCTTCTCCAATTTGGGCCTGTGTGCAATCACATTGGATTTAAAAATGACTCTTTCTATAATCAAGCACTTTATAGTATCAGACCTAAGGCATCTTTATGAATAAAGCATGCATGAGCAACAATGTTGGGAATTACGTGTGGTCAATATGAAGTCTTTGTAGCACTACGAGAAAGGTTCTTCCTCAGCCGTGAACTGGTGAGGTGAATAATTCAAGTGAGAATTGACATTGCTGGAGACCAAAATGCTGAAACATCTCTTGATTAGAATTATAAGAACATGAGAGATTTTTGGAGAGAGAATAAAGGTCATTTGGTCCATCAAGGCATATCCTTTTTAGTACTCCATTTCAGCAAGGATGGCATCTAATTGTTTCTTGAAGGACATCCCTGCTTTTTGCCTCAACAACTTTGCCTGCAGGCTCTTCTAAGCATTAATTATTCTCCACATGAAAAGGTACTTTCTGAAATATGTGGTGAATTTATTTTTTAATTTCCATTTATGTCTGTTTGTCCTATAATCTGTATTAAAATGGAAATAATAATTTGGGTTGACATTATCTGTGGCAGTTAAGACTTTATATGCTTCAAAACAGACAGCTCCAACTCTGTCCTTAATATTATATGCCCAGATTTATGGTCCTAACAACCAGCACTGCATAGCAAACAGTGGTAGGGGTCCCAGTGAGAACATTGAATACTTTGAAAATTCATAATCCCTCAAGTATATATCTTTTCTTTGTAAAATAGAGATGGGTACTTACTAAAAATAACTGAAAAGTAAATTAATTCATTGGTGTATTCCTTATCACTTGCATATATACATATATATACATGTATTTTTATATACACATTTTTTACCCAAGATCAAATAATTATTTCATCATATTTGACTAAATATTTACAAAATATAAAACATAATCACAACTTACACAAATTTGGAAATATGCATGTAAAATACATAGTATTTTCAAGTTAACCGAAAGCAAAAAAAAATGCTATTATTCTGTAGACACAAAGAAATCTGAAAACTCATTTTTTCTAAACAGCAACTAACACCCTTTTATTTTTTGTTTTTTGAAATGTTAGGAAGGGGAAATAATTACTTATGCAATACACGTTTCCCTTTTGTAACATTAACTAAATTTTAGAAGATCAATTATTCTGTTGCAATGACACTAGTTAACATCTTACTTAGGCCAAATGTTGTAATGAAATCTCCATGACAAAGACAGATCCAGAGTGACTGGTAATCCAGGAGAGCCAGATAGTTAAACCAATCATTGCTTGACATTACACTGACCACAGTGATTGGTTCTAGTTGATCCATTTAGATCAATGTTCCAAAGTTTGTTCTGACTTGTGAAAAACAATTATTTGTCTTCCCTTACATACGAAGGAGGAAATACGTGGCTTCAACAGGTGTCAGCAAATTGCCAATTATAAAATAATCTAAGACATGTGAAAATGTGAAGTAGAGCCCTCCCAAAGTGGGAACTGAAGCCCTGGAGACCAATCTAAATTTCAATTTTTCAGTTACAGACCAGAGAAATTTGTTTAAACTCTTTTAGTTTAGGTGTCATTAACTGCAAATGAAAGCATTCAAACTGGTAATCTAAATTTCATTTTTAAAATAAAATATATCGTTTTTGTGTTTATATAATGTTTATGTGCTTCACATCTGTGTGAGTCTAGATATTCATAGTTATGTCATAAACTATTTTTAAGGATCATGATAAAATTATGAATAATTAAGATACTCCAATTGCAACAGTTTAAAGGTAGGCAACACACATGCACACACACACACACACACACACACAGATATATGCTGGAAAAGAGGTAGATGGACTAAGGAGCCTATGAACATGGTCTACTGGCTGGTCCTGGCAGCATACCTACCTCAACAGTAGCTAGTAGAAACATCAAATCTAATTTAAACTCCCCCCCCCTCACTTTTTCAGTTATTACAGTATGGTCAATACCAGCACAGTAACCCAAAATAAACTTATCCACGGGATTGACCATTCTTTACAATATCCTGAAATAGAATGTCAGTTTAGACTTCTCACTTACATGTTACTTCTGAAAATAAAGGACATAGGTGAAGAAAAATATTCTTTTACTATTATTATTGCTTTCAGGGCCCTTGTCATTAGTTTTTATTGTCACAAAAGTAGAAGAAAGTTTCATATGATCATGAGAGATAGTTTAATCACAAAGGAAGAGGAAAGTTATGACAAGAGAAGTCTTTTTCTTTTATCACAAGAGCAGCAGGAGTCTCCCTTTATCCTGAGAAAAGTGAATCTCTTTTCCCATTTCTCTTTTTGAAACCCCTTTTGGAATAGAGGATCATAAATTTTAGGAAGGAAGAATTGATTCTGAGGCAATTTAGAATTTTTAGGCTTATTTTCTAATTTGAAAAAGTTGTTTAACTTCTAAGATTGCTTTTTCAACTATAAAAATCATCCTAATGTATTAAACCCTAATGGCCAAGGAATTAGAAAAATTAAAATAGAAAAATATAGTGATTCATAAATTTGTTTATTCATTCCTGTGATTCCTTGAGTTCTGCAGAACATTCTATGGGCACTTGGTTACTGGAGATAAGACAATATAAAATTAAAGTATGCAATATGTGCAATGTAAGACGAGGTGAGACTTTAGAGTAAGAAGAACTCTTGAAATTTAGTCAACAGTCATTAGATTGAAATGACAAGTGAAAATTGACTTTTTAGTGGGTAAACTATACATTTCTTATCACACTATGTACACACTGTTCAAACTATCCTACTTCTGATTAATTTTATATTACCCATCAATTATGACTTTATTTGTAGTTAACAAAAAATGGTAAGTAGTAATAGGACTGCTTGAGGACATTCTCAAACTTATATATTCCTTTTTATGACAAATTATACTATTTTTCTAAATCATTTTAGTAATAGAAAAACTGAATTCAATACATTTTCACCATGCCAACTATTCAAATACACAGTTGAATTGATCTTGCATTTTCAAAATAGTTTAAATAAATTTTTGCTATAGTAATGAAGCATAGAGTAGAAATAAACATGCACACTTCTAAAGATTTAAATATTACATATATTATTCAGCCATTTTTCAATGGCTAGCAATTTCATATAGTTAATAAACACCGATTAGCTATATTAACATAGTTAATAGAAAGACTTTTTTTTTGCTAATATGTTTGGAAAAGCCAAAAGTCATGAGTATGATTAGAAAATTATATGAATCCTTGCTTTGAATAATTCAATCTAAACAACTGATTTATATTATTTGAAGTAAATGAAGATATGCTTGCCCTTTAGGTGTTAATTATTTCAGCAAAACTATAAATTCTTGATTTACAATGAAGCGTAAAGATTACTGTTCTAACATGAGCTTCATGCTTACCACATACCACAGTTACTCGAATAAATGACACCAGATTTCTTTTTTTTTATTTTTTTGACACCAGATTTCTAAAGCAAATAATTCCCTGTGAGTAAATTGCACTTTGGCTTGACAATGCCTCCCACAGAAGCGGGTATATCTCTTGCCAGTCTCTTCCTTCCCCATGATCTATCCGTTTTCAACAAACACATTTAACAGCTGTGGATACAAACAAGGCACATTTGGCAAAAGTAGGAACCAGATGCCAAAATCTGAATGTATGTTCTATTCAAAGCATCCGGCCCTGTTGCTAACTCCTTGGTGTCACCGCTGTCGGCTCCCTCTCTTAATCATCTACTGGCAGGCAACAGAGGCGCATCTGGGGATATTGTCGAGGTGATGTAGCTGTGCTCTGGCTACCTTGTGAGTTGTAACCATTTTGAGGTAGCTTCCTATTTCTAAGAATGTTTTGAAAAAACTATTATGAAATATGTTATACATTATGACATGTATTTATATTTTTATACTATATGAAATACACACACACACACACACACACACACATACTGTTATGAAACACTAAAAGAGCTCATTGAAAATAAAAATCCCAAATTTAAGACTTTCAAATTTCTGCCTGGGAGCAAGACACTGTTATCTGAAATAGTTAAAACACATCCTTACAAAGTATGTGTGAACAAATGTAAGGTACAAATTAATAGTGAAATCTGCATGATAAATGACTTTAGCTACCTAGGCAGAGGATTTGTTGTAGCTCAGATTCTCTTATGCCTGAGGCTAGCTTGCATGTGTGGAGTTTATTTGGAATTTGAGCCCAGAGAGCAGAAGGGAGGAACAAAGTAGTGAGCTGAGGTGGGAAGGGGCAGGTAGTTCAAAAGGGAAGTAGTAAATCCAACAGTAAGGTAGGCATCTCTTGATTTTTGCTGGATCCCATGGTACACACTCTGGGGACGCTCCTGAAATATTTTTTTCAGAGATACATATCTGAGGGAGGAAAAGGGGAAACATTGATTTTTATTCCCCATCTGCTTTCTGCTTCCTGTGCCACTTAGAAATTTTGGAGTTGTGCATGTGAGAATGTTGACTAGATTACTGTGGTCTCCTCATTGTGTGTAAGAGAAGAAAGGAGTATTTCACATGGCACGAGCTTGTGTCAAGGCATTGTTAAATTACACCCAAAGTTGCTGGATTCTGGAATCTAAGGTGGAACTTATGAGATTTGAGTTGGTAAATAAGCAGTAACAAATACACAGCTACTATTTCCTTAGCTTTCTACATACATTGTCACATTAATGTTCACAATAACTCTAAAAGTAGATATTCTTATCATTATGCTTCTATTTTATAGTTGAAACTAAGGATGTAGAAAAGTAAGGCAGTTTTCCCAGGATCATTCAGATAGAGAGGCCCAAAACTAGAATTTGACCTTTTTCTGGATGCTGTACAAGATTCAGTCCCTGTTAACAGAGGCTCTTATCTACCAGTGACTTAAAGATCTGTTCCTCAGCACAGATGAAATGCTTTGTTCATTCCAGGTGATAGAAGGTCTGCCAGAGTCGCTACACTTGAAAATTACTCCCTAATGCTGACTCCCTAATGCTCATGCCTCATTCTCATCTATCACCCCTGCTCAGTTGACCTTCATTTTTTTAAACAAGATTTTATTTATTTTTTGAGAGAGAGAGAGAGAGAGAGAGAGAGCAGGGAGAGGGGCAGAAGGAGAGGGAGAGAATCCCAGGCAGACTGTACTGAGTGCAGAGCCTAGGCAGGGCTTGACTTTCCCAGGACTCTGAGGTCATGACCTGAGCCAAAAGTAAGAGTCAGACACTTACCCAACTGAGTCATCCAGGTGCCCATTAGGTGACCTTCCTATAGTGTCTCCTAGCTCCTCCCTCTGCCCCTAGGCCCTGACCCATTCACATAGTCACTTTCTTAGGGTTCTCAAAAAAGAATTGATAAATAAATCATAGCAAAACCTAACCAAACAGATTAAATATGTTTTTTTTCTTTCAACAGTATTGAAATAACCATTTATTCTTCAAAGGAATTATGGGTGCTGTTCAGTCACTGGAAAAGGAAAACTGAAGAAAAATAGACCAAGAAAAGGAACTAAATCATCTATATTACAACCTACCATCATTTTATGTGTAGAAGAATAACCAATTTCTACAAACTATCCCTTTATGGTTTGGTTAAATTTAAGGTCAGAAGCAAGAAAATAATATGAGTGAATTAAATGTGCATTGGTTAACATAGATAATTTAAAATAAAATGCAGATACACACAGAAGTATATGGAAGACAACAGTTATTTTGAGTCTTACCTAGAGGAAAAAGAGTTTGCATTTCATAGGCAGAAGTGAAATCAAACTAAGTCCTCAAAGAGGAGTATGGGAGTATATAGCATTTGAAAAAGAAAATCTTTGGGCAGCCCTGGTGGCCCAGCGGTTTAGCCCTGCCTTAAGCCCAGGGCATGATTCTGGAGACCTGGGATTGAGTCCCACATCAGGCTCCCTGCATGGAGCGTGCTTCTCCCTCTGCCTGTGTCTCTGCTTCTCTCTCTCTCTCTCTCTCTCTCTGTGTGTGTGTGTGTGTGTGTCTCTCATGAATAAATAAATAAAATCTTAAAAAAAAAGAAAAGAAAATCCTAATAGCTATGTTAAGGTCTGGTGTGAATCGAAAAATCAAATTACTAAAATAAAAGAAATAAAATAGCTGATTTCTATAAAGTGAAATATGAGTTGGTAAGGGATCCAGATTTATTAAGGACAAAATTACCAAGATTTATTGATGGGAAAAGTTATGAAATACATGTATATATGTGACTCTAAGTCACATATTAGAGCATCAAGATTTACTTAGAGTGATAGAGACATTAGATAGGACTGACAATTTCTAGGAAAATACATGATGGATGCTACTTTATTAAGAGAAAGAAAAAAGAGACTAGAAATGGCTGATCCCGGTAGAAAAATAAATATAAAAAGAGTTTTATTTTTTTATTTTTATTTTTTTTTATAAAAAGAGTTTTAGATAGAATGTTGATCATACTACAAGCCTTCAAATGTTTTTCTAGTTAACAACTAAAGGGGAAAAGGTAGTAATGAATGAGACATAAGGTTGCCAGAAATTGAATAGGAGAATCGGGGACATTATCAATATAGAAAAAATAGTAGTGTTGGCATCCAGTCCTGCCAAAAATCCCCCCAAAATATGGAAAAAAAATCCTTAGTGTGAAGTAATTTATATCACAGAATGATTCCAGTGACAAAGAAAGAGCACCAAAATTTAAGAGATGAGGCAGGCATATAGACAAATGCAATGGAATGCTATATCAAGTTAATCTTACATTAACCAGGAAATATGATTCATCTTTAAATCTCTCAAAGTTCATTGTAGTCCTAGTTGAATACAGAAAATTATTAGGTATAGTAAAATGTTTTTACTGAAACATTATAAAGTGAGCAAAATAAATGAAATATCTACTGTACTTCTGAAGGATGACCATGAAATTTTAATGCACTATAAGATTAATAATATAGCTCAATAAGATTGATATATTAAAATATATAATCTATTAATACTTAAGGAATTATAGTAGTATTTTTTTAAATTTTATTTATTTATTCATGAGGGACACAGAGAGAGAAGCAGAGACATTGGCAGAGGGAGAAGTATGCTCCCGATGAGGAGCCCGATGTGGGATGCAATCCCAGAACCCCGGGATCACAGCCTAAGCCAGAGGCAGACATCTAACCACTGAGATACCCAGGTTCCCCAAGGAATTTTAGTAGTTTGTCAGATAAACATGCAAGTCCTTTAGTTGTAGACTTCAAAATTTTAACTTCTACACCAATGAATATAAGATACATAATTATGTACATAGTCCATTTTGCTAAGTAACATGACTACATGCATTTGAATAGATTTTTATATAGTGAAAGAACTAACAGCATGACAGCTATTCACTGCCTCCTATGAATTGGAAAAATGGTATTGATGGTCTAAGACATGCATTTTTATTGTTGTTCAGTCAGAACTTGAAATATACTAAGAATTCCAGGACTCTGAGAAGTATTATGAGAAGGCAGAATATATTATTTTAACATTTGAAGCAAGTAATAAAAATGTCTATTCTAAACTGACATTCAAGTTTATTAATATATTAATAAGGGCAGAAATATGTTGTCATTTTTTCCTTAGAGTCATGAGGAATTATTTCAAATATGAAGCTACATATTATTGATTGAGAAACTTAATATATAAAAATTAAAGATGTCACATGTAAAAAAAAAGATGTTCATCAGTTCAAACCAAAATCTCTTTAATATGGTTAAAATTTTATTTTACTAATCATGTATGTAATATGCTTAAGAAGCATGGCATTCAGAACTATATATGTTAAATACTTCACTTAAGAATTTTATTATGAGGGCAGCCCTGGTGGCTCAGCGGTTTAGTGCCGCCATCAGCCCAAGGCATGATCCTGGAGACCCGGGATCAAGTCCCACGTCGGGCTCCCTGCGTGGAGCCTGCTTCTCCCTCTGCCTGTGTCTCTGCCTCTCTCTCTCTCTCTCTTCTCTCATGAATAAACAAATAAAATCTTTAAAAAAAAAGAATTTGATTATGAGGGACAACTGGGTGGCATAGTGGTTGAGCATCTGCCTTCAGCCTAGGGCATGATCCTGGGATTCCAGGATCAAGTCCCGCATTGGGCTCCCTGCATGGAGTCTGCTTCTCTTTCTGCCTGTGTCTCTGCCTCTCTCTCTCTCTCTCTCTCATGAATAAATAAATAAAATATTTTAAAAAAGAATTTAATTATGACCATGAATGCCTTTTTTATTTTAAAAGGTAAAGTTATTTTAACACACGCAATAGAGCAATGTCCACTCTTTGAATCATTTTTTGTTTTTGTATTTTAATGATATAGGTGGTTGCAAGCAATATTTTTGCAATTGAAAACTTTTACTTTATGAATACTAAATGGCCAAGAACTAAACATGAAGAGATGAAAAAAAAGAGCAGCAGATGGGGAGGATGTGAAGCCAACCATACTTAAGAAGACGAAACCAATTAGAAAGGTATCACTGAAAGCTATTCTACACAGCCGACCTAAAATGGAGAGCAAGTATAATAATAAAATGCCATGGTTGATAGCTCGTAAGGCCTGTGGAATGTCAAGAAGCAGTACGAGTGCAATGTTAGCACCTTAATAAGCAATTTATGAGTAATTCAATGCAAGACTGTTTCTGTTTTTGGAAATGAAAATAATCGATCGAAACAAGAAAAGTCAAATCGAAATGAAAATAATCGAATCGAAAAGAAACGAATTGAATTGAATCGAATAATATCAAATCGAATCGAAAATAATCAAATCGAATTGGAAAAAAATCGAAACGAAAATAATCAAATAGAAACAAAAATAATCAAATCGAAACGACAAAAGTCAAAGCGAAATGAAAATAATCGAATCGAAACGAAAATAATCAAATCGAAAAGAAACGAATTGAATCGAATCGAAAAAAATCAAATCGAATCGAAATTAATCAAATTGAAACGAGAGAAATCAAATCGAATCAAAAATAATCGAATCGAATCAAAAATACACAAATCGAAATGAAAATAATCGAATCGAATTGAAAAAATTCGAATTGAAAAGAAACGAATTGAATTGAATAGAATAAAATCAAATATAATAGAAAATAAACAAATCGAAACGAAAATAATCAATCGAAATGAAAATAAATGAATCGAAACGAAAAAAAATCAAGTAGAAGTGAAAAAAATCGAAACGAATCGAAAATAATCAAATCGTATCAAAAATAATCAAATCGAAACGAAAATAATCAAATAGAAACGAAAATAATCAAATCGAATCGAAAATAATCTAATAGAAATGAAAATAATCTAATCGAATCGAAAATACTTGAATTGAAACGAAAATAATCGAATCCAAATGAAAAAAATCGAATCAAAACGAAATAATCGAATCGAAAAGAAAAAAATCGATCAAATAGCATCAAATCAAAAAAATCGAATCAAATCGAATTGAAAAAATAGAATTGAAACGAAGATAAACGAATCGAAACAATAATAATCGAATCGAAACGAAAATAAATGAATCGAAACGAAAAAAATCATGTAGAAGCGAAAAAAATCAAATCGAATGGAAAATAATCAAATTGAATCGAAATTAATCGAATCGAATCAAAAATAAACAAATAGAAACGAAAATAATCGAATCGAAAGGAGAAAAGTCAAATCGAAATGAAAATAATCGAATCGAAATGAAAATAATCAACTCGAAAAGAAACAAATTGAATTGAATCGAATAATATCAAATCGAATCGAAATAATCAAATCGAAATGAGAAAAATCAAATCAAATCGAAAATAATTGAATCGAATAGAAAATAAACAAATCTAACTGAAAATAATCGAATCAAATCGAAAAAATTCTAATCGAAAAGAAACGAATTGAATCGAATCGAAAAAAATCAAATAGAATTGAAAATAATCAAATTGAAACGAATGTAATCAATCGAAACGAAAATAATTAAATCGAAACCAAAATAATCAAATAGACATGAAAATAATCGAATCGAAAATAATCAAATCGAAACTAAAATAATCAAATCGAATCCAAAATAATCAAATCGAATACAAAATAATCGAATCGAAACGAAAATATTCGAATCGAAACCAAAATAATCAAATCGACATGAAAATAATCGAATCGAATTGAAAATAAATCGAAACTAAAATAATCGAATTGAATCGAAAATAATCAAACCGAATAGAAAATAATCGAATCGAAATGAAAAAAATCAAGAAGCGAAAATAATTGAATCGAAACCAAAATAATTAAATCGACATTAAAATAATCGAATCGAATCGAAAATAATCGAATCGAAATGAAAATATCCGAATCAAACGAAAATAATTGAATCGAAATGAAAATAATCGAATCGAAATGAAAATAATCGAATCAAAACATAAATAATCAAATCGAAATGAAAATAAACGAATCGATTTAAAAAATCGAATTGAAACGAAAATAATCGAATCAAATCGAAAATAATTGAGTCGAAACGAAAATAATTGAGTCGAAACAAAAATAATCCAATCGAAATGAAAATAATCGAATTGAAACGAAAATAATCAAATGGAATAAAAAGAATACAATCAAAAGAAAAATAATCAAAAAAAAACAAAAGAAAAATAAATCGAAATGAAAAAAATGGAATCGAATCGAATCGAATTGAATCGAAGAAAATCAAATCGCATCGAATCGATAAAAATCGAATGGAATGGAATTGAATTGAAACGAAAATAATCGAATCGAAACGAGGATAATCGAATCGAATAAAAACATAATTGAAACGAAAATAATCGAATCGAAACCAAAATAATCAATCAAAATGAAAATAATTGAATCGAATCAAAAATAATCACATCGAAACGAAAATAATTGGATAGAATCAAAAGTAATCAAATCGAATCAAAAATAATCGAATCGAAATGAAAATAATCAAATCGAAACAAAAATAATTAATCGAAACGGAAATAATCAAATTGAAACGAAACAAATCGAATCGAAACAGAAAAAATCAAATCGAAACAAAAAAAATCGAATCGAAAAAAATCGAATTGAATAGCATTGAATCGGAAAAAAAAGAATCGAAACAAAAATAAATAATCGAAACAATAATAATCGAATCGAAACGAAAATAAATGAATCAAACGAAAAAAAAGTAGAAGTGAAAAAATCGAAATGAATCAAAAATAATCAAATCGTATCGAAAATAATCAGATCGAATAAAAAATAATCAAATAGAAACTAAAATAATCGAATCGAAACGATAAAAGTCAAATCAAAATGAAAATAATCGAACTGAAACGAAAATAATCAAATCGAAAAGAAACAAATTGAATCGAATCGAAAAAAATCAATTCGAATCGAAAATAATCAAATCGAAACGCGAAAAATCGAATTGAATCGAAAATAATCGAATCGAATCGAAAATAAACAAATCGAAATGAAAATAATCGAATCGAATCAAAAAAATTCGAATCGAAAAGAAACGAATTGATCGAATCGAAAAAAATCAAATCGAATCGAAAAAAATCAAATCGAATAGAAAATAATCGAATCGAAACGAAAATAATCAATTGAAATGAAAATAATCGAATCGAAACCAAAATAATCAAATCGAGATGAAAATAATCGAATTGAAACGAAAATAATCAAATCGAAACTAAAATAATCGAATCAAATCGAAAAAAATCAAATCGAATAGAAAATAATCGAATCGAAATGAAAAAAATCAAGTAGAAGCGAAAATAATTAAATGGAATAAAAAATAATCGAATCGATATGCAAATAATCAAATCAAAACGAAAATACTCGAATCGAAACAAAAAAAATAGAATCGAAATGAAAAAAATCGAATCGAAACAAAAATAGTCAAATCGAAACGAAAATAATCGAATCGAAATGAAAATAATCGAATCAAAATGAAAAATATCAAATCGAATCGAAAATGTTCGAATCGAAAAGAAACGAATTGAATCGAATCGAAAACAATCGAATCGAATCGAAAATAATCAAATCGAAACGAGAAAAATCTAATCGAATCGAAAATAGTTGAATCGAATCGAAAAACAAATCAAAATGAAAATAATCGAATTGAATCGAAAAAATTTGAATCGAAAAGAAACGAATTGAATTGAATCGATAAAAATCAACTCGAATCGAAAGTAATCAAATCGAAACGAAAATAATCGAAAAGAAAATAATCGAATTGAAACGAAAATAATCAAACCAACATGAAAATAGTCGAATCGAAAATAATCAAATCAAATAGAAAATAATCGAATCGAAACAAAAATAATCAATCGAAACAAAAATAATCGAATTGAAACCAAAATAATCGAATCAAATCGAAAATAATCAAGTCAAATTGAAAATAATAAAATAGACATGAAAATAATCGAATCGAATCGAAAAAATTTGAATCGAAAAGAAACGAATTGAATTGAATCGAAAAAAATCAACTCGAATCGAAAGTAATCAAATCGAAATGAAAATAATCGAAAAGAAAATAATCGAATTGAAACGAAAATAATCAAATCAACATGAAAATAGTCGAATCAAAAATAATCAATCAAATAGAAAATAATCGAATCGAAACAAAAATAATCAATCGAAACAAAAATAATCGAATTGAAACCAAAATAATCGAATCAAATCGAAAATAATCAAGTCGAATTGAAAATAATAAAATAGACATGAAAATAATCGAATCGAATCGAAAAAATTTGAATCGAAAAGAAACGAATTGAATTGAATCGAAAAAAATCAACTCGAATCGAAAGTAATCAAATCGAAATGAAAATAATCGAAAAGAAAATAATCGAATTGAAACGAAAATAATCAAATCAACATGAAAATAGTCGAATCAAAAATAATCAAATCAAATAGAAAATAATCGAATCGAAACAAAAATAATCAATCGAAACAAAAATAATCGAATTGAAACCAAAATAATCGAATCAAATCGAAAATAATCAAGTCGAATTGAAAATAATAAAATAGACATGAAAATAATCGAATCGAATCGAAAAAATTTGAATCGAAAAGAAACGAATTGAATTGAATCGAAAAAAATCAACTCGAATCGAAAGTAATCAAATCGAAATGAAAATAATCGAAAAGAAAATAATCGAATTGAAACGAAAATAATCAAATCAACATGAAAATAGTCGAATCAAAAATAATCAAATCAAATAGAAAATAATCGAATCGAAACAAAAATAATCAATCGAAACAAAAATAATCGAATTGAAACCAAAATAATCGAATCAAATCGAAAATAATCGAGTCGAATTGAAAATAATCAAATAGAAACGAAAATAATCGAATCGAATCGAAAAAAATCAACTCGAATCGAAAATAATCAAATCGAAACAAAAATAATCAATCGAAAAAAAATAATCGAATAGAAACCAAAATAATCAAATCGACATGAAAAAAATCAAATCGAATCGAAAATAATCAAATCGAATCGAAAATAATCAAATTGAAACTAATCGAATCGTATTCGAAAATAATCAAATCGAATCGAAAATAATGAAATCGAAACAAAAATAATCAAATCGAATCGAAAATAATCAAATCAAGTCGAAAATAATCAATCGAAACGAAAATAATCGAAACGAAATCGAAATAATCAAATCGACATGAAAATAATGGAATCGAATAGAAAGTAATCAAATAGAAACTAAAATAATCGAATCGAATAGAAAATGATCAAATCGAATAGAAAATAATCAATCAAACAGAAATTAATCGAAACGAAACAAAATAATCAAATCGACATGAAAATAATGGAATCGAATCGAAAGTAATCAAATAGAAACTAAAATAATCGAATCGAATAGAAAATGATCAAATCGAATAGAAAATAATCAATCCAAACGAAAATAATCGAATCAAAACCGAAATGATCAGATCGACATGAAAATAACCAAACGAAATGCTGTGGAAGTGAACCGTACAGGCCGTCAGGATGCGGGAGGGGGACGGGCCATGAGCTCAACTCTCAGACATGTGTGAGCTGTGCGGCCGTCGTGTGCTAGACACTTCCTGATGGGAGCTAGGACCGAGCTACACTCTCATTGAAGAAGGACGTTTGCAATCTCTGTATTGACTCAGATACACGAAGTTGAGTCCTGTCGCTTCCACATGCTTTTCACACAACCTCTTCCGGCACCTCACATAAATAAAAAATCTTTAAAAAAAAATGAAACAAGGTGTTCTTGATGTGCTCATAGTTTGAATTAAACATGAATCAAGTGACCTTTTGGCTCCTTGACATGCAGGATTCTATGTATTCAACATATAAACATTACACAGATGTTGACGTGTAAATATTACAAATAGAAGGAGAGCTAAAGAGAAAAAAATGTGATTTAACAAGAGAAAGGGGATCCCTGGGTGGCGCAGTGGTTTAGCACCTGCCTTTGGCCCAGGGCGCGATCCTGGAGACTCGGGATCGAATCCCACGTCAGGTTCCCGGTGCATGGAGCCTGCTTCTCCCTCTGCCTATGTCTCTGCCTCTCTCTCTCTCTCTCTCTCTCTCTCTCTTTCTCTGTGTGACTATCATAAAAAATAAAAATAAAAAAATAATAAAATAATAAAAAAAATTTAACAAGAGAAAGGCAGTAGGTAAAAAGAAGAAAAAAAAAGTAACAGAATACAAACCCAAAGTGAATGTACTATAAATATATTGAAGATCTTAATACCATCAATATTGCATAAATGTAAATATTAGGCTAAAAGTATTAGGTCTAATAAAGATGAACTTTATTGGGGTTAGCTCAATCAAATATTTAGAAATTAAGATGTCAACCTATGTTAAGAGGACCCCCCCAAAATGCCAAATATCTGAATTATTAAATGATATAAATATGTACTATACAGTACATCTCAACTGTGAAGATCTTTTTACCTTTAAATATAATAAAAGAAGGACAATAGAAAGAAATTTTAGTATATAATACAGTTCTTCCTCATTATATGGTAATGGAATTAATTTAAATGAGAATCTGTGTGACATCCTATATGTAACCTCTGTTCTACCTTTATCTGTTCTATCTTTGAACTTCTTGGTGTTTCACTTATTAAAAGATTTTACAGTATTTTGCTCTCTTAAGGGGCTTTGGGACCAAAATGGTTGCAACAGAAATTTTTTTTCTGTAAAGATACCCTAAAACAATTAAATGTTACTTGAGTCCTCACTGAAAAATTTTTCACTAAAATAATGATTCCCTATGTCAATATTAAAATTATTTTTTAACCCCATTTTGGACTTATAAAAATATTAAAATATATTTAAACCCCCTTTTATATGAAAATTAGCAATAGCCCCAGGAAAATAGCACAAAT
>NW_024571112.1:0-11193 GCF_018345385.1 Vulpes lagopus | reverse complement strand
TTTTTCGGGGCCAAACATAAGGATGCTGGGACCTAGTCGAGTGCAGCAGGATGCGGCGGGTCCTGCCTTGAGCTCAGCTCGAAACAAGGAGCATGCTGAAGCCAGCTTTCAACTAGCAGCGTAACTAGGGCACTGAGAACGTAGCGGTTCTCTAAGCAACGAAGTACCCAGAATACCACTCCACTGCAGCTGGAGACACCCTCTAGGTCTACATCTTCCACTTGCGTCTCACAAGCCTAGACAAACGGCTCTGGTGCAGATGTTGGAAACTATTTTTGCAGGCAGTGTGCAACTGTGAGGGACTGAGGGTCAGCTCAACACTCGGAAGTAATTTGCTTTGGGGACAAGGCGTTCAGTAGCTTCTCTGTATGGCACTTGGATGTACCATCTGGGTCACATAAGAAATACTAAAAAACCGCAAGATTGAGCTGGATGCACTAGTGTTGTGGGCAGGGACTTTCCATTAACCTCTCACAAAAACTTCAGGCACGCATCGGGGATAGGCCTGTTAGGAGGTGGTGTACCTGCGGGCAGGATGTGGGAGGGACAGTCCATAAGCTCAACTATCGAAGTGTGTATGCTTTGCAGCAGATGTCTGGCAGACATTTTTGATGGGTGCTAGGACCTAGCTATACTCTCTTGAACAAGGACATTTGCAATGTCTGTATTGGACTCAGATTCACTTGAGCAGATCCTGTCACTTCCACATGCTTTTCACACAACCTCTTCCGGCGCTAACATAAGGATGCTGGGACCTAGTCGATGTGCAGTCAGGATGCGGGAGGGTCCTGCCTGACCACAGCTCCACATGGAAACATGCCAACAAACCAGCTTTCATCTAGCTGCGTTCTTAGGGAACTGAGAACGTAGCGTTTTGTAAGCCAGGAGGTCCAGAATACCACTCCACTGCAGCTGGAGACACACTCCAGGTCTGCTTATTTCCACTTTATGCTCACAAGCCTCTGACAAACGGCTGTGGGCAGATGTTGAAACTCTTTCTGCAAGGCAGTGTGCAACTGTGAGGGACTGAGGTGAGCTCAACTCTCCGAAGTAAGTTGCTTTCGGACAAGGCGTTCAGCTTAGCTTCTCTCGTATGACACTTAGATGTTGCACACCGGCTCACACAGAAATACTAGGAAATCGCTGGGTTGAGCTTGATGCACTAGTCATGTGGGCCGGGACTTTCCACTTACCTCTCACAACACTTTCAGGCACGCATCGGGGCTAGGGCCTTGTTAGGAGCGCGGTGTACTGTGCAGGCACGATGTGGCAGGGACAGTCCATAAAGCTCAATCTCGGAAGTGTGTATGCTTTGCGAGGCAGATGTCTCTAGACACTTTGAAGGGAGCTAGGACCGAGCTACACTCTCATTGAACAAGGACGTTTGCAATGTCTGCATTGAGATCAGATACACCTGAGGAGAATCCTGTCTCTTCCACATGCTCTTCACACAAACTCTTCCGGCACCTAACATAAGGATGCTGGGACCTATGTCTACGGGCAGTCAGAATGCGGGAGGGTCCTGCCCTGAACTCAGCTCGCACAAGGAAGCACGCCTACAAGCCAGCTTTCAACTAGCTGCGTTCCTCCGGCACTGAGAACGTAACAGTGTTCTAAGCCAGGAGTACCCAGAATACCACTCCATTGCAGCTGGAGACACCCTCCAGGTCTGCTTATTACACTTGCGTCTCACAAGCCTCTGACAAAGGGCTGTGGTGCAGATGCTGGAAACTCTTTCTGCAGGCAGTGTGCAACTGTGAGGGACTGAGCGTGAGCTCAACTCTCCGAAGTAAGTTGCTTTTGGACAAGTCGTTCAGCTAGGTTCTCTCATATGGCACTTAGGATGTAGCAACTGGCTCACACAGGAAATAATAGGAAATCGCTGGGTTGAGCTTGGATGCACTAGTCTTGTGGGCCGGGACTTTCCACTTACCTCTCACAACACTTCAGGCACGCATCGGGGTTAGGCCTGTTAGGAGCACGGTGTACGTGCAGGCAGGATGTGGGAGGGACAGTCCATAAGCCCAACTCTCGGAAGTGTGTATGCTTTGCAGGCAGATATCTGCTAGACACTTTGATGGGAGCTAGGACCGAGCTACACTCTCATTGAACAAGGACGTTGGCAATGTCTGCATTGAGATCAGATACACCTGAGGAGAATCGTGTCACTTCCACATGCTCTTCACACAACCTCTTCCGGCACCTAACACAAGATGCTCGGACCTACGTCTATGGGCAGTCAGAATGCGGGAGGGACCTGTCCTGAACTCAGCTCACACAAGGAAGCACGCCTACAATCCAGCTTTCAACTAGCTGCGTTCCTCTGGCACTGAGAACGTAACAGTGTTCTAAGCCAGGAGGTACCCAGAATACCACTCCACTGCAGCTGGAGACACCCTCCAGGTCTGCTTATTCCCCTTGCGTCTCACAAGCTTCTGACACACGGCTGTGATGCAGATGTTGGAAACTCTTTCTCCAGGCAGTGTGCAACTGTGAGGGACGGAGGGTGAGCTCAACTCTCCGATGTAAGTTGCTTTTGGACAAGGCGTTCAGCTAGCTTCCCTCGCATGGCACTTAGGATGTCGCACCTGGCTCACACAGGAAATACTAGGAAATCGCTGGGTTGAGCTTGGATGCACTAGTCTTGTGGGCCGGGACTTTCCACGTACCTCTCACAACACTTCAGGCACGCATCGGGGCTAGGCCTGTTAGGAGCGCGGTGTACGTGCAGGCAGGATGTGGGAGGAACAGTCCATAAGCCCACGTCTCGGAAGTGTATATGCTTTGCGGGCAGATGTCTGCTAGACACTTTGATGGGAGCTAGGACCGAGGTACACTCTCATTGAACAAGGACGTTTGCAATGTCTGCATTGAGATCAGATACACCTGAGGAGATTCCTGTCAGTTCCACATGCTCTTCACACAACCTCTTCCGGCACCTAACATAAGGATGCTGGGACCTACATCTACGGGAAGTCAGAATGCGGGAGGGTCCTGCCCTGAACTCAGCTCGCACAAGGAAGCACGCCTACAAGCCAGCTTTCAACTAGCTGCGTTCCTAGGGCCCTGAGAACGTAGCAGTATTCTATGCCAGGAGGTTCCCAGAATACCACTCCACTGCAGCTGGAGACACGATCCAGGTCTGTTTATTCCACTTGCGTCTCACAAGCCTCTGAGAAACGGCTCTGGTGGAGATGTTGGAAACTCTTTCTGCAGGCAGTGTGCAACTGTGAGGGACTGAGGGTCAGCTCAACTCTCCGAATTAAATTGCTTTTGGACAAGGCGTTCAGCTTGCTTCTCTCGTATGGAACTTAGGATGTAGCACCTGGCTTACAAAGGAAATCTAGGAAACTGCTAGATGGAGATTGGATGCACTAGTCTTGTGGGCCTGGACTTTTCACTTACCTCTCACCACACATCAGGCTCGCATCGGGGCTTGGCCCCTTAGTATCGCGGTGTACCTGCAGGCAGGATGTGGGAGAGACAGTCCATAAGCACAACTCTCGGAAGTGTGTATGTTTTGCAGGCAGATTTCTGGATGACACTTTTTGATGGGTGCTAGGACCGAGCTACACTCTCATTGAACAAGGACGTTTGCAATGTGTGTATTGAGATCAGATACACTTGAGGAGAATCCTGTCACTTCCACATGCTTTACACAACCTCTTCTGGTGTCTAACATGAGGATGGTGAGACCTATGTCTACGGGCAGTCAGGATGCGGGAGGGTCCTGCCCTGACCTCAGCTCGCACAAGGAAGCATGCCTACAAGCCTGCTTTCAACTAGCTGTGTAACTAGGGCATTGAGAACTTATCAGTTTTCTATGCCAGGAGGTTCCCAGAATACCACTCCACTGCAGCTGGAGACACCATCCAGGTCTGCTTATTCCACTTGCGTCTCAGAAGCCTCTGACAAACGGCTCTCGTGCAGATGTTGGAAACTCTCTTTCCAGGCAGTTTGCAACTGTGAGGGACTGAGGGTGAGCTCAACTCTCCGAAGTCAGTTGCTATTGGAAAAGGCGTTCAGCTAGCTTCTCTCGTATGGCACTTAGGATGTCGCACCTGGCTCACACAGTAAATACTAGGAATTCGCTGGATTGAGCTTGGATGCACTAGTCTTGTGGGCCGGGAGTTTCCACTTGCTTCTCACAACACTTCAGGCAGGCATCGGGGATATGCGTATTAGGCGCGGGGTGTACCTGCAGGCAGGATGTGGGAGGGACAGTCCATAAGCTCAACTCTCGGAAGTGTGTATGCTTTGCAGGCAGATGTCTGCTAGACACTTTTTGATGGGTTCTAGGACCCAGCTACACTGTCATTGAACAAGGACGTTTGCAGTGTCTGTATTGGACTCAGATTCACTTGAGCCGAGTCCTGGCACTTCCACATGCTTTACACACAACCTCTTCCGGCGCCTAACATAAGGATTCTGGGACCTAAGTCGACGTGCAGTCAGGATGCGGCAGGTTCCTGCCCTGACCACAGCTCGCACAAGGAAGCATGCCTTCAAACCAGGTTTCATCTAGCTGCGTTCTTAGGGAACTGAGAAGGTAGCAGTATTCTAAGCCAGGACGTTCCCAGAATACCACTCCACTGCCGCTGGAGACACCCTCTAGGTCTGCTTATTCCACTTGCGTCTCAGAAGCCTCTGACAAACGGCTCTGGTGCAGATGTTGGAAACTCTTTTTGCAGGCAGTGTGCAACTGTGAGGGACTGAGGGTCCGCTCAACTCTCTGAAGTATGTTGCGTTTGGACAAGGCATTCATCTAGCTTCTCTCGTATGGCACTTAGGATGTAGCACCTGTCTCACACAATAAATACTAGGAACCCGCTGGATTGAGCTTGGATGCACTAGTCTTGTGGGCCGGGACTTTCCCCTTACCTCTCACAACACTTCAGTCACGCATCGGGGCTAGGCCTGTTAGTAGCGCGGTGTACCTGCCAACACGATGTGGGAGGGATAGTCCATAAGCTCAACTCTCGGAAGTGTGTACGCTTTGCAGGCAATTGTCTGCTACACAGTTTGACGGGATCAAGGACTGAGCTACACTCTCATGGAACAAGGACGTTTGCAATGTCTGTATTGAGATCAGATACACTTGAGCAGAGTCCTGTCACTTCCACATGCTTTTTCACAACCTCTTCTGGCTCCTTACATAAGGATGCTGGGACCTACGTCTATGGGCAGTCAGGATGCGGCACGGTCCTGCCCTTACCTCAGTTCTCACAAGGAAGCATGCCTACCAGCCAGCTTTCAACTAGCTGTGTTCTTAAGGCACTGAGAACGTAGCCGTATTCAAAGCCAGGAGGTTCCCAGAATACCACTCCACTGCAGTTGGAGACACCCTCCAGGTCTGCTTATTCCAATTGCGACTCACAAGCCTCTTGCAAACGGCTCTGGTGCAGATGTCGGAAACCTTTTCTGCAGGCAGTGTGCAACTGTGAGGGACTGATGGTGAGCTCAACTCTCCCAAGTAAGTTGCTTTTGGACAAGGCGTACAGCTAGCTTCTCTCGTATGACACTTACGATGTAGCACCTGGCTCACACAGGAAATACTAGGAAACCGCTAGATTGAGCTTGGATGCACTAGTCTTGTGGGCCGGGACTTTCCACTTACCTCTCATAACATTTCAGTCACGCATCGAGCCTAGACCTGTTAGGAGCGAGGTGTACCTGCAGACAGGATATGGGAGGGACAGGCCATAAGCTCAACTCTTAGGGTCGTGTATGCCTGGGAGGCAGATGTCTGCTCCCCACTCATACAGGGGAGTTAGAACCTAGCTACACTCTAATTGAACAAGGACATTGGCAATCGCTTTATTCAACTCACCTTGCCGTGAGGGCAGGCCTGACGTTTCCACAGGCATTTCTCACAACGTCTCCCTGCACCTGACATGAGGATGTTAGCAGCTCCACCCACAGGGGGACCCGAGGTGGACGGTCCTTCGTTGAGCTCAACTCTCAAAAGGAAGCATGCCCCGAATGCAGCTTTCCACTAGCTGCGTTCTTATGGCCGTGAGAACGTAGCAGCACTGGAAGTCAGGACGTTGCGTGAATATTGCTCTACTGCACCGAGTGACAGCACCATTGAGGCCTGCAGCTTGCCCCTTGCGTCCCATGAGCTTCTGACAAACATGTCTAGTGACGATGTTCATAACTCCATGTGCAGGCAGTGTGGAAGTGGGAAGGACCACGAATCAGCTCATCTCACAGAAGGAAGTTCCCCCGAGAGAGAGCTTGCAACTAGGTACTCAGGGTTGGAAGTTAGTATGTACCACCCATCTGAGGGAGGAAGTCATCAGAACTCACTGGATTGAGCAAAGAGACACTTGCCTCTCACAAAGCTTGAATCCCGTGTCCAACAAAATCCCTTGGCTGCAAAGGGTACAGGCGGTCAGCATGTGGGAGGTTGAAGCCATCAGCTCAACACAAAGGAGTGTGCATGCCTTGGAGGCAGCTGTCGGCTAGGCGCGAAATTGACAAGCCAGTCATTGGTGCTCTCTCTGCTCCTGTGCCACGTAGAATGAAATGCTGTACAAGCGAACCGTACAGGCAGTCAGGATGTGGGAGTGATAGGCCATAAGCTCAACTCTCGGAAGTGTGTACGCTTTACAGGCAGATGGCTGCTAGACACTTATTGATGGGAGCTGGGACCGAGCTACACTCTCATTGAACAAGGACGTTTGCAATGTCTGTATTGGACTCATTTTCACTTGAGCAGAGTCCTGTCACTTCCACATGCTTTTCACACAACCTCTTCCGGCACCTAAAATAAGGATGCTGGGACCTATGTCTACCGGCAGTCAGGATGTGGGAGGGTCCTGCCCTGACCTCAGCTCGCACAAGGAAGCATGCCTACAAGCCAGCTTTCAACCAGCTGCGTTCTTTCAACTAGCTGGGCACTGAGAACGTAGCAGTACTCTAAGCAGGAGGTACCCAGAATACCACTCCACTGCAGCTGGAGACACCCTCCAGGTCTGCTTATTCAACTTGCGTCTCACAAGCCTCTGACAAACAGCTCTGGTGCAGATGTTGGAAACTCATTCTACAGGCAATGTGCAACTATGAGCGACTAAGGGTCAGCTCAACTCTCCGAAGTAAGTTGCTTTTGGACAAGGCGTTCAGCTAGCTTCTCTCGTATGGCACTTAGGATGTAGCACCTGGCTCACACAGGAAATACTAGGAAATCGCTGGATGGAGCTTGGAGGCACTAGTCTTGTGGGCAGGGACTTTCCACTTACCTCTCACAACACTTCAGGCACGCATCGGGGCTGGGCCTGTTAGGAGCGCGGTGTACCTGCAGGCAGGATGTGGGAGGGACACTCCATAAGCTCACCTCTCAGAATTGTGTATGCTTTGCAGGCAGATGTCTGTTGGACACTTTGATGGGACCTAGGAACGAGCTACACTCTCATTGGACGTTTGCAATGTCTGTACTGAGGTCAGATTCACTTGAGGAGAATCCTGTCACTTCCACATGCTTTTCACACAAGCTCTTCCGGCCTAACATAAGGATGCTGGGAACTATGTCTACAGGCAGTAAGGATGCGGGAGGGTCCTGCCCTGACCTCAGCTTGCACAAGGAAGCATGCCTACAAGCCAGGTTTCAACTAGCTGCGTTCTTAGGGCACTGAAATCGTAGCAGTACTCTAAGCCAGGAGGTACCTAGAATACCACTCCACTGCAGTTGGAGTCACCCTCCAGGTCTGCTTATTCCACTTGCGTCTCACAAGCTTGTGACAAACGGCTGTGGTGCAGATATTCGAAACTCATTCTGCAGACAGTGTACAACTGTGAGGGACTGAGGGTGAGCTCAACTCCTAGAAGTAAGTTGCCTTGGGACTAGGCGTCCAGCTAGCTTCTCTCGTATGGAACTTAGGATGTAGCACCTGGCTAACATAGGAATTACTAGGAAATCGCTGGATTGAGCATGGAGGCACTAGTCTTGTGGGCCGGGACTTTCCACTTACCTCTCACAACACTTCAGTCCCACATCGAGCCTAGGCCTGTTCGGAGCGAGGTGTACCTGCAGGCAGGATGTGGGAGGGACAGGCCATAATCTCCACTCTCAGGAGCGTGTATGCCTGGGAGGCAGATGTCTGCCCCCACTCATACAGGGGAGTTAGAACCTAGCTACACTCTAATTGAACAGGGACGTTGGCAATCGCTGTATTCAACTCACATACACGTGAGTACAGCCCTGTGCTTCCACATGCATTTCTGACAACCTCTCCCTGCTCCTAAAATGAGGATGTTGGCAGCTACGTCTACAGGCAGTCATGATGCGGTGGGGTCCTGCCTTGAACTCATATCTCAAGGGAAGCATGCCTCAGTGCAGCTTTCCAGTAGCTGCGTTCTTAAGGCCGTGACAATGTAGCAGCAGTGTAAGGTGTATGCAGGCTGTGGATGAAGCTGTCCGGGAGGTGCGAAAGTGACAAGCAAGTCACTTGGTTCTCTCTCTGCTCCTTTTCTGGGTAGAACGAAATCCTGTGGAAGCGAACCGTACAGGCAGTCAGGATGTGGGAGGGACAGGCCATAAGCTCAACTCTCAGAAATGTGAATGCCTTGTAGGTACATGTTTGCTTGCCACTCCTACAGGGGAGATAGAACCTAGCATGACTCTCATTGAACAAGGCTGTTGGAAATCCCTGTATTGAATTCAGATTCACTTGAGTACAGGCCAGACACTTCCACATGCTTTTCACACAACCTCTTCCAGCACCTCACTTAAGGATGATAGGAGGTATGTCTGCAGGTAGCCAGGATGTGGGCAGGTCCTGCCCTGAGCTCAGCTCTCACAAGGAAGCATCCCTAGAAGCCAGTTTTCAACTAGCTGTGTTTTTATGACTGTGGTGTCCTTCTAACCTAACCTATACTTGGTCACTCCAGTCCCCAACTGGGCCTCAGCTGGTCTTGTGCCTCTGGTACTTTGTTTGGCCTCACCTGGACCTGGTAACTATGTTCCCACCTGGGCCTCAACTGGTCTTATGACTTTTGTCCCCACCTGTGTCTCACCCAGACCAAGTGACTGAGTTCCACCTGGGCCTTACCTAGACCTGGTGAATCTGGTCCCCTCCTGGGTATCACCTGGACCTGGTGACTCTGGTCCTCACGTGCACCTCACCTGGACCTGGTGACTCTTGTACTCACCTGGGCATCATCAGGATATGTTTAGTCTGTTTCCCAAATGAGACTCTGGAACATTTATTTTGGTCCTCACCTGGGCTTCACCTGGACCTGGTGACTCTGGTTTCCACATGAACCACACGTGGACCTGGTGTCCCTGCTGTTCTTGTAGCCTCTCCTGTGCCTGGTGACTCCAGTCCCCCTGCCCCTGGGCCTCACCTGGATTTGGTGATTCTGGTCCTCAGCTTGGTTTCACCTGGACCTGGTCACTGTGGTCCCCACCTTGGCCTTACCTGGACCTGCTGATTCTGGTTCCCACCTGGGCCTCACCTGTACCTGGTGATCTGGTTCTCACATGGACCACACCTAGACCTGGTGACCGTGCTGTCCTTCTAGACTCACCGTTAACTGGTAACTCTGGTGTCCACCTGGGCCTCCCCTGGACCTGGTGAATCTGGTCCCCACTTGGTCCTCAAGTGGACCTGGTGACTCTGGTCCTGAGATGGGCATCATTGGAACATGGTTATTGTGTTCCCCACCTGGGCCCTCACTTCGCCCTGGTAACTTGGCCCTACCTGGGCCCACCTGGACCTGGTGATTCTGGTCTGCACCTGAGACTACCTGGATCTGGGGGACGGTGGTCCCCCATGGGCCTCACTTGGACGGGTGACTCTGATCCCCATCTGGGCCTCACCCTGGCCCTGTTAACTCTGGTCCTCAAACTGGGCATAATTGGGACCCGGTTTACTGTGTTCCACAACTGAGCCCCACCTGGACAGGTGACTCTGGCCCCCCCTGGGTCTCACCTGACCCGGTGACTGTGAACCCACTTTGGCCCATTTGGACCTTCTTTTTTTTTTTTTAAATTTTTTTTTATTTTTGAGTCCAAGAGAAAGGAGGGGAGACATAGGGAGGGGAGAAGCAGGCCCCCTGCACCCGGGGGCCGATGTGGATTCGATCTTTTCCCCGGGTGGCCGGGCCAAAGGGAAGCGCCAAACCACTGCGCCACCAGGGATCCCTGATTTTGGACCCTTTGATTCCTTGCCCCCGCGCCTCACCTTTAAAAGTTACTTGGGTTTTTTCAAGGCCCCCCCTAACCTGGGATTCTGGTCCCCCCGGGCCCCCGGTCCTGGTAGTCTGGGCCTCACCCGGGGCCTTCGGACCGGGGACTTGGCCCCCCCTGGCCTCTCCTGGACGGTGACTTTTTTTCCAAAGGGGTCACCTGGAAGGTGCTCTGGTCCAGGGGGCCTCACCTGACTGGTGACTCCGTCCCCACTTTGACCTAACCGACCCGGGGAATCTCTCCCCCCCTAGGCCTACCCAACCGGGACTCTTGTCCCCAGCTATGCCTCAATTCGACCCGGATTTGGGCCTCACTGGGCCTCACTGGACCTGGGGCTCACTGGTATAGGGGTTTTTCCACATGGGGGTCCCCCGATAGGGACTGTGGCCCCCCTATGCCTCACCCGGACCTGGTGATCTGACCCCAGGGCCCTTTCATGGCCCTATGACCTGGGCCCCAAGGTATTGGGACCCCGGATAAACCCATTCCACACCTGGGCCTCATTTGACCGGGACTTGGTCCCACTCGGCCTCAAACTAAAATGGTTACTCTGGGCCCCCTCGGGCCCACCCTTACCTTTGACTCTGGGCCCCCCCCCCGGGGCCCCCGGACCTGGGGAATCTGGGCCTTACCTTTCCTCACCGGACCTTGGCTATGGTCCCCACCCGGGTCTCACCTGGATCTGGTGGGTCTGTTCCCATAGGGGTTTCCCGGACCTGGGTTTCCCGTGGCTCCTTTGGCCCCACCGGGAAAAAAAGACCCTGGGTAAATAAATAAAATCTTTAAAAAAAAAAAAAGAGAAAGGAAAAGGCATAGATCCTTCAAAAATTGCAGAAAAACTTTGACAAAATAAACAAAAAAAGCAAGTGGGTAGTAAAAGGGAATATAAGGGAAGGGGGAAAAAAAAGTGTGGGAAATTCAGAAAGGGAAAAATAACATAAAGACTCCTAACTTGGGGGAAAAAAACTAGGGGTGGGGGAAGGGGGGGACGGGGGGGGGTGGGG
>NW_024571111.1:0-11303 GCF_018345385.1 Vulpes lagopus | reverse complement strand
CTCCTGAATAATGTATCACACCAATCATAAGTTCGGCCCCAGGATGCCCGAGCAAAGAACGGAATGACTGCTTGCTACCTCTTAACTCAGGTTTGTTTAAAAATGTTTAAAGCATCTGAGTCTAAAATTCGATCTCCCCAAAGATTAATTACCCCGAACCATATGATCCTCTATTCTTATAACCCTTAGAAGTTTCAGACCGGGTCAGTTGAATGGCTATTTGTGGCTATGGTCAGAAGCGACTGAAAATACAAAAGATTAGTGCACAACAGTAATAATGCCAATATCTCACCTACAGAATGGCTTTTAATTTAAAAAATGATCGTGGCATATCAACATACCTCATAAAGGGATGTATAATAGGGGTAAAATACCAGTTTTGAAGAGAATATGAACATCTCATACCCAAATGCAGGGAAGTACATAAGGCACCCCTAGACAACATGCATTCCTAACAATAAACACACATTAACATATACCAAAGTCCTCCTGATATACACCCAAGATAACTGAAAACATAATACAACACAGAAACAGTTACGAAATTTCATACACTTATTCCTTAGAGTCAAACATGGAAATAACCCAACTCCACCAACTGAGAATAGATATACAAATGTGTAACCCATACATAACAAAATTCATAAATAAAAAAGAAACACAGTACTGAAAACAGCTATAGCAGAGATTATCCTTGAAAATATGCCTAATCACAAAGCCACAGACTGTATGCACTCCGTTTATAGGAAATGGTCCCAAATAGCAAATCCATCTGAAAACAAATCAGTTTGCTTATGGTGGAGATCATGGAACCATGAAAGGAAAAGAACTACTAGTGAGCATAAGTTTACCTGGGGGATAAAAACAGTCGAATTATAAAGTGTGAGTGGTTGTCAACTCTGTGATATAAACATTAGAACACGAATTCTTCCCTTAAAAGGAGTGAATATTACCTCATTTTAACAAATTTTTAGAGCAGACACTTTCTGATAGTGGGACTCCCAACCTTGATTCTTATCTTCAACAACTGTCTGGACTTATTTGGAGTCACTCTTATCTTCGAACAAAATATTCAAATTCGCTTTACTCCCCCCTGTACTTCTTCAATTCTACTCCTAAGCCCTGAAGTTAAGGGAAAACGGACACATCTAAGCCCCTAGACTGACTACTACACTGACACTCCTACCAGTTGTGTGAATCCTCTCAACTTAATTTTTTTTCCCATTTTCAGATTATTAATTTTATAGAAAGACTGTGTGAAATACACATGAAATTTAAACCTAACATAATATTTTTAGGTGATCCCTTTCAGCGCACTAATTCTTTGGTCACTATTGTTCAACCACACCTCTATCCAACGCTCAAGAACATTCTCACCTCCCCCAGCTGTAAATTCCCATATCCAACTAAACACGCTTCCCCATTCCCATCATCCTCCCACCGCTGAACCACATTCCAACTCTAGGAACCCCATGGAAATAATAGTCTGTATTTGGACCCTTTCATGACTGTGTAGTCTCACTCAGCACAATGTCCTAAACCTGTTTAGTATTCCCATGAATAATCACTCCAAGTTGCGGCATACATCCACGTCACAGCAGGGTACCAAAATTTTCACTTCCTTTTAAGGCTTGAAATGATATGCCTTGTGTGTTTAGAACCAGTGGTTTGTCTATCCATCTGTCCATGTACATAGTTGCTTCAACCTTTTGGCTCTCTTGATCATGTACTGTGATATATTGGGTACAAATATTCATTAGATCCTGCTTGTTTCAGTTATTTTTGGGTAATACATTGTTATTGATTGTCAAGATCATGTTCTAACTTTTCATTTATTAAACCTCCTACTGTTTCCTAACCGTGCAACTTTGTAACATATCCATCCAGCATAATGCACAAAGTTCTGATTCTCCACATCCTCTACCTGTGGTTCTGTTTAGGTTCCTCTATAGCCATCCTACCGGAGGAAGGTATCTAAGCACAAGAATTCACCCATTCAAAACAAAAGCATACTACTTCTTGTCCTCGTACAAACAGTCATGTTCTTTCCTCCTTGCTTTTGGCTGTTTAAGCTTTTGATGTTAGTTAATCAGTTACAGACTGATAAACAAGAGTGATCCTCCCATAAGATTAAAGTACATTTTGTGATTTGAAGAAATATTTCCAGACCAAAGTCCTGATACTCCTCATTTTCTCTAACATATCTTTCCGTTAAAAAAAAAAAAATTTTTTTATTTTGAAAAAAGAAAAAAAAGAGAAAAGTACGAGGTTGCAGGGGGCGAGAGGAGTGGAAAAATAAAAGCCCCCCAGACTCTGACAAGGACATGCCCTTAATCCCAGGACACCTGGTAAACTTCATACCCATCAAAAGGCAGACACCCAACCCACTGTAGACACCCATTAACCCTCACAAATCTTCCTAAATAACTCTTACTTGAAATTCCCTGGATCAACCGTTTGATAATCTGGTTGACAAACTTCTCCTTAGAACAGATTACTGCTACCTTTTATGCTACGATGTTTAACTCTTTGGATTCTTTATTTTTTGATAATCTTCCTCCTGCTGGGAGGTTAACTCTTCCCATTTCTCAGATCTCATGCGGCGTAGAGGTCCTGTGTGTGCAATTCCACATCCTGACATCTAATGACTGGATAAAGAGGGCAAAGAAGGGAAACCTAGTGCAATAATTACAACCAGAGATGATGGTGGCAATAGACTGGTTATTTTCACAATATGTTCCTATGCAACACTCATACATCTCTGAAATTTGGACTTAAGGTGCTAGAATCACAGTTGGTAATGGCCTTTAGGCAAGTACTTCGGAATACAAAAAAATTCGCAATGGATTATTTGCATACTATCCCCAAAAAGGTTTCTGAAATGGGATAGTAAAAAATTTTTTTTAAATGAAAATACTTATATGAGAAAAGACAGCAATGGACATAGTAAGAGCATGAACAGGTAGAGGAGAGAAACAGTACTTCCCACTGAGTTGGGAGCCAATGTGCTCGATTTCAAGACCTTTGATATCATACCCAACTCAAGCAGATGCTGAACCAACTAAACCACTCATCCCTGATTTTTTTTGTCTTTTCTTTCGTTTCTTTTGAGGTTTTGTTGTGTTTTTTTTTTCGCATCTTCAATCTTAATTCATGCTGGACCTACTTATATGTGATTACTTTATATCGAATTATTACCTGTACCATCAATCACCTTTCATCCACATGGTTGTGGACCCTGACTTTGTCTAAATCATTGACTCCAAGTTAGCCCATTGCTTAAATCTCTGAGATCTTAAAATTTTTCTCTACTCAAGGGACACCCCATACCAATTAAATCAGAATTTCTGGGGTAGGGAAATCCATGTTGCAGTCAATGAAAAGTACAGTTTTTAAATCATGTTCTCAAACGTATCTGAATTCAAAGAAGACTTATACAGTTATTAAAAACTCTATTGTACACTTAGTCTTATCCCAGCCTGGAACTCCTAATAGGATTTTCAAGAGGCCCAGTGAAGATCGTGATTTAACAAGCACCCAGACTTACTGGAATTATCATTGAGAATCTGGAGACACCCTTTTCGAAAACAATAATTAGTAGAATATAACCCAAATCCACATGACCATTTCCTTTACCCCGTTTGCATCCGCTGGATGATGTCCTTTAGGGTCAATGCCTGGCACAACCTCCCAAACGGAGACATATGTAAGCCCAGAAATGTCTTCTGCTACAATCCATTGCAGAATTCCCCTCATTTTATTTGCTAGTTTGTACATTACCCTTGCTTCCTCTCACCTTTCGCAATACTGGTGCTCGTAAAAAAAGATAATAAAAATGGCATAATGTTTGGTCCCAACTTCCCTTCGAACACTCTTGTCTTGACCCTGAACGATCCGTAAGTGTTCGTGATTATATTTTTTTTAATAAGATTTTATTTAAATATTCATGATAACATAGAAGTAGAGAGAGAAGAGACAGAGAGAGAGACAGAGAACAGAGAGCAGAAACACCGGCAAGGAAAGCCGCTCCTGCAAGAGCCCATGCGGGACTCGATCCTTGGGACTCTAGATCACGTCACTGGCAAAGCATGTCTGATACCACTAAGCCACCCAGGGATCCCCTTCCGTTTATTATTAAGGGATAATGGAATATAGCATTGTCACACCACATTACATGGTTATATCGCTTGTTGTAGGGTGTTCCTAAGTTTTTGAGCACATACTGAGTCCAAACTTGTGGTATATATTTTGCTATAAGATCCCATGGGTAATATTTGCCTGCATTATTCAAAGTAGGAAACCCAGCATGCGGAAAGTAAGCCACTGACGTGGATCAACTAAAAGATTAGGTGACAAAGTGCCCAGATCTGAACTACACCGCTTATTTAGAAGCCAAAATGCCGAGAAAGTTTGCATACAATTAAACCATGTGTTTCTCTTTGAGAACCAAGCCCCTCCTGATCCTACACCTCGACTTCATATTGTGGTGCTGAAAATCACAGGAGCTCATTCAGCCCACAGCAAGTAAGGCTTTTGCTCCTGCCCACTATGATGGACCTTGGCATTGACTCTCCAACCCCTCTCCGTTGGGACTTCTTTGCTGAGTGGAATGATCACATCTGCCTCACGCTATCCTAACCATTACATGACAACAGAGCTAAATAGCAAAACCAATTTGGGTGATATTTACCATGAGTGGTACTTCCTGCTGCGAACTGATTGGAACCAAGTAATCATTCCATAGGAGTCTACTGAAACACACAGTCTAACTGACTGGAGGTTACACTACAGAAAACTTCTGCATTTATTTCACCACTTTGGGAGGAAATGTTTGTGTCACTTCGACATATCACCAAACCAAAAATGCAATCCAATACAACAAATTCGGCTATAAAAAAGTGTATTTATCCCCCCTCCCAAATAAGTATGTGATGTATTAATTATGGTAAAATGAAAAATGGTTCCTGCATGCATGATAAACAAACCAACCTGACAGCAAGTAGAGAAATCTAGCAAAATTATTTGAAAGTGCAAAGCCATCCTTAGAAAGTAAGGCCCAGACTGTCAAGTTCTCCCACACAAAGCCTCTGGAAAACTCGCCTTTGCAGGTTCAGACGGGATAGGACCCACCCCTGTATTACACAACAGAACGTGAAAATCCTCCTTCTTTTTAAAAGTAATTTCGGTTTTTATGTTTTGTTTTTTAAAGATTTTTATGATTTATTTCTCATGAGAGCACAGAGAAAATGAGGCAGAGAACACAGCAGAGGCAGAGCAGCCTCCACGCGAGGGATCCCGATGCAGGACTTTATCCCAGTACTCCAGGACCATGCCAGGCTGAAGCAGGCACTAAACCACTGAGCCACCCAAATCCCCTGGTACGTTCGTTTTTTACAACGTTGCGTAGAAATGGAAAAGGGGCTCCACTCCTGTGTAGTTGTCTTGAACTAATTAGAGTCTATAGAAAATTCAGCACAAATTTGTAATTTTTTTTCTCAAAAACTTCTTGTAATTTGTAGATTTGCAGAAATGAGTTAAAGATTACCATTCCCATACACCCTCAACCTCATTACCGTTTTCCACTCTCCTGTTAACCTCTCCCTATTGTACATTCTGTAGAATTTTGTCACAACAACAATAAACCATATAATTGATAAATTATTACCAAATAGCCTCTTATTGACCCAATTTCTTCCTGCTCCATATGTCATCCAGAACCAAATGACACTGAGTCAGCTTGTCTCCCTGTTTCTCTTAAGACCTGAGACAGCTCTCAAGACTTCTATTTTTAAATGATTGCCAAAATCTGTTAGGTCTTTGCAAAGTATTGGGAACCAAAAAAAGAAACCCAAGAGGTTTGAGGTCAGTTGTTAAAGGGTTATAACTAACATGCACACACAATCCAGGGTTTTATAAAGTTGCTTAGTCTAAAAACTTTACCACGGATAAACAAGTGAGGACACACCATCATACCTGCAATAATGCTCATTAAACAGGTTCAGTCAAAGGAGCTTTTTCAGTACAAATACTTGTAATCATTTTCCTACCACTTTTGTGTCTTTTCCAGAAATAGGAAACCTAGTTGCTAGCTGATTAGATGTGGTGCAAGCAAAATGAACTGTTTGCTTTCGACTCAAGAATGACAAAAAGGAACGGGAGTTGATGAATATATGGGTTATACTTTCAATGCTAATAGCACCATCAGAATCTTCACATCAAATGACTAAATCCAGCTCTATTAGAAAAAAACGGAAGTTGGATATTTGGTCATGTCAAGTCTGTTGACATTCACAACCCTTTGATTTATGTGATTATAACTAAAGAGCAATTACTTTTTTCAAAAGAGGATAAGCACAAGACTCCATTTGACAAAAAAGTGTAGGCAGCATTAACCTCAGTACTAGTTAAAACATGAAGAGAGTAATAGCAAAAAAATGGGAGGGAAATTGTAATTCCTCCAGTTGCAGTAATCTTCAAAAATGTTGCGGTTCTGAAAGGCTCACCGACCACATGAAAGTGACCTAAGATCAGCCACACGACTCTCTAAATCCCATAGCCGACGGCGATCTACTTTTACCATAAAACCATCTTACATGAAGTTGTGTCCACAAATTAAATTTATTTTTTATTGAAAAAGTACTAATCCTTACAAAGGGCAAACACAGCATTCAGAATACGGTCTCGTACCCCCCACCCCCCACATACCTTACAGAGTCAGCCACGTAAAAGAAGGTCAGCTTCTTATCTATGTAATTCTTCCTTGTTACATAAAAAATAACAAGTATTCAGCGTATCAGGTATTCGTTTTACATAAATATTATAGTAAACACGAAATCATTTCAGAATTGTTTCTATTGGCAGGAGGTCTAAAAAACAATGCATTGATAAGAGTCTGGCTTTGTAGGCACACTTCTTCTGATTTGTAAGGTCTGGATTCTGTGCTTGAGATAAAAGAGGAAAAAGTGCATCTCCATGCGAATGTCACTCATAACCCCCTTCTGAAAAATAAAATCTCCAGTTGGGATCCCACCCAAAAATCAAGGAAGAGTCCCACATTATTATTACCAAGCCACTTTAGGTCAGAAATTATAGGCGGCCATTAAAAAAAAAACAACAAACAAACTTAATGTTCCAACCTATCATATGCTTTTCACATGGTTTTGTTTGATTTACTGTTGTGTTTCACCACTTGGATGTTGCATGAATCAAGATTGGGTCATTCTAAATTTAGCAGGAAAATCAAAGAATTTTGTCAAAAATATCTTTCCTCATATAAAACGGAAGTAAAAATAGATCTTGGAAAAAAATGGAAGTGAGTCCTACATTAGCCAGAACAATGTGTTACCAAACAGAACACTTTGTCTCTTTTTATCTGCCTGAATTCTTTAATATGCTTATCCTATGGCACAGAGATGAACCAATTACCTCTTGACTGTGTCTACTTGGTGTTTTCTATTGATAAACTACTTAAACTACTACTTTGAATACTGAGAAGGACAAAAAAAAACCGGTATTTAAGTGCTTGCTAAATGTGGATGCCCAGGACAAGGTTGACCTGAGGACTTTGTGATTGTCACTCCAACCAATCCAACCAGCCCCCAATTTCCACACCAACACTTTTTTTACTGAAGTTTCTTTGAAGTTTAAAAAGAACCCAAAACTGGGGGGTGGGCCCAAATATGGGAAAAGGGGGGAAAAACTGTCCCCGTTTTTCATTTTTAAGTGGGGAAAAAATCCCCCCTTTTAAAATTTAAAATGTGGTTTTACTTGGGAAATAAAAGGGGTAAATATATCAAATTCCCCCTGTTTAACCCGACTGGGTTTTTAAAAAAAGGACAAAAAAATAAACAAACTTAAAAAAAAGGGCAAACAAAACTACTTTTTAAAAATTCCCTTTGGGGCAAAATTTGGGTTTAAAATTTTTTTGTAAATTCAGGGGTTTTTTGTCTTTTTTTTTTTTCCCCTAGGGGAAAAAACCCCCCCATAAGGAAATCGAAATGTACAAAATTTAAAAGGGCCTTTTAAAAAAGTTTGAAGTTTCCATTTTGGAAAAAAAATGGGAAACCCTAAGAAAAGGGCCCTCCTTTAAAAAAAAGTGTCTGAACCATCCCTTCATGGGAAAAATGGCGAAATGCGGGCAGCCCCGGGGAAATGTGATCGTAATTTCCCCCCAACCCCATAGAAGTTTCAAAAACCCCCAAAATCAATGCCCGTTCCCAATTTTCATAATGGGATTAAATATATTTCTTGTCCATACTTAAATAAAAATTACAAAAAAACAACTTTTTTCTCCTTCCCCCCCCACAAAAAAAAAATTGAAACAATTAAAAAATATTTTTCTGTAAAGAATAAAACCCATTTTTAATAACCGAATTTTGCTCATAATTTGTTGAAAAAGGCATTTTTTTTTTGGAAGGGGGGCTCAGTTTTGAATAACCATGTCTCCAAGGGGTTGGGAAAAAAAAAAGGTTTCCCAAAGTTCCTAAAAAACAGGAAAAAAAGAAAGGGGGGGGTGATGAGGAAATTTTAAGGGAAAAAACTTCCCCCTTTGCAAAGGAACCCCATCCAAACCCTGGTGAAAACCCCCCTCCTTTTAAAGGGAAGAGGAAATTTTAAATTTATGCATCTAACTCCGTTTTTTTGGGGTTTCATCCATCTAAAAGTATAAATGGGATAAATTATAATAAATTGTCTCTAACTTCACAAAGGGGGACTACAACAGCCCTAAAAAAACAAATCCCTCGGGGCCTTTTTTTCCAACCCCCTTTAAAAATACTTTTTGCCTTACTCCTGCTCCACTCGGGAAATCTGAAAATGTCTTTACTCCTAAAACGAAAGTTTGTGCTTCGAGCCCATTTTGATTAAAATCCAAAAATTGTTGGCTGCCCTTTTTTAAAAACCCAAGCCCCAACTTAAAAGGGAACCCCAAACTGTGAGACCAGCCAAAATAATAAAAGCCAAGAGAACAAAACAGGCCCCTTTTTTTTTTCCCAAAAAAGGTTTTTTTTACATTTAATTTCCTTTTTTTTAACCCACACGGGTTGCGGGGAAGTGGGTTTTGAAAGGGACTCCATTCCATTTCAGATTTTGAAAAAAGCAGTTTAAAATTGGGGCCCCCTATTCAAAGGGGAAAATTTGGGAAGACGGGAAAAGGGGCCCCGGAAATCAACCCTAGCGGGGGCCCTGTTGCTACAGCTGTGGGTTTTGTGCATATATTTAACCCCTTTTAGAAGGATGGTTTTTTCTTTTAAAGGTTTAAGAACCCTGCCCCGGGGGGAAAAAGGCCCTTTTTTTTTCCATTTAATGGCTTTAGGAAAGGGCCCAAACCCCTAAAATGCAAAACAAACTGTTTTTCTTTTGGTTGATCCATCCAAAAAATAAATTGTTTATCTTCAAAAATAAAAGAAATGGGTCTGGTATTAAGCTTTCCCCTTTGTGCGGGTTTAGACAGCAGCCTTTAGGGTCCCACAAAAAATTTCCATGGGGGGGGGGGGGGCGGAGGGGGTTTTTTTTTCCCCCTTTCCCTATTCACAGAAAAAGAATTTTTGTCAGGGTAAAGATTCACGGGCTGGTAATCAAAAACCAATTTTCTTGTGAAAATCCTTTTAATTCTTTCAGGTTTAAATTTTCCTCATAGGCAATTTAATTTTTGGGATTGTAACCCTACAAGGGGCATGTGGATGTTTTTCCCTTTTCCGTTTGAATTTTGTCCCTAAACGTTCCTAAAAAACTTGTGGGTATTGCATTTTTATTGCCGCTGTAACATTCCCACACACGGTTGGGCTTAAGCAATAAAAATTTTTGACCTTTACACTTTGGGGTTAGGGGACTGAAATTGAGGGGGGGCGGGGCTGAAATTCCTTCCGGGAAGTTTTCGGGGGAGAAATTTCCTTGCCTTTTTTCCCCAGGGTCAAAGGGCCACTTTCCCTTTGGGCTCAAGGCCCTTCCACCTTAAAAGTCCCAAGGGCCCTGCTGAGTTTTCCCTTTCTTTTCATATTGTTTTGGGGTTTCTCTTCCACATACTTTTCCCTTCTGAGCCTAAACCTTGATTTCCCCTTTTGACTTATTAAACCCCCCCTTTTTTTTTTACGTTGGGCCCACCAAGAAAAAGGGGTATGATCCCCTTTTTCCAAGATTTTAATTTTTAATCCCCTCCACAAACCCCCCTTTTTTGGCCCCCCATAAAGGGGATATATCTTAAGGTTTCCTGTATTGGGAAGTAGCCCAATTTTAGGGTGGCCATTATTTTTGCTTACTACAGTGTTTCAAAAAAACTTTGTTTTTTTTGAGACAATGGAAAGCAAATACTTAAAATTTTTTTTGAAAGGGTTAGCAAAATTCCCTAGTTCTTTCACAACCCAAGTCTTGGCCCACATTCCCCTGTACACTTCTTATCCCCTCAAACAAAACAACCTTCATTCTCTTTAAAGGGCCTCATTTTTCACCAAACCCTGTTTTAGCTTCAAAAATGCATGCTGGTTTTTTCTTTCTTTTCATCGGGTGGGAACAGAATAAAAACTTTGTAAACAGATTTTTTCCCCAAAAGGTAATAATTGCTCACTGTCACATAGAGACAAAGATACACCCAAAGAAAAGTTTTAAAAAACCCCCTTCCATTCCCTTGCACCCCCATCTCATTTTTAAACTTTTTTCTTCCCAATTACCTTTTCAAGCGGGTTCAACCAACAAAGAGGGGTGGTAATCTTCAGGCAGGAAATAAAGATGCATGGCCCAAAATTGAAATTCTTACAAAAACCCAACTTTGGCTATGTAAATTAACAAACTCCAAAATAAATCCTTCAAATCTAATTTCATGACCCCTAAAACAAATTCTCCCACTAGAGGGGGCTACAAAAACAAAAATGCTTTTTCCCTTTCGTCAAAACTTTTTTAAATTTTGTTCATGCATTAAAAACATGACAATAAGCAACTTCCAACCCCCCCAAACCCCCCCTTCACCAGTGGGGGGAAGTTTTTTGGGGGGGAAAACCTATGGGAACTTTAGTGAGGGCCCAATTTAAATTTTTTTCATCTTAAAGTTTTCCTTTGTTTTTTAAGCAAATGCCCTTTTTATGCATGTTAGTTTGTGCCCCTTTGGGGCAATTTCCCCCCATTTTAAATCAAAACAATTTTGGGGAATCCTTCTTATTGTTACTTAGCATTCAAAAGGGAGGGACAACCTATTTTTATTTTTTCAATACCAGTTTTATTGACATATCTTATATAACGGGGTATCAAAGGAAATTTGGGAATAATTGAAAATTAAGGGAAAAAGGGGGTATTTAATGTGTTGACGTAAGAGA
>NW_024571110.1:0-8379 GCF_018345385.1 Vulpes lagopus | reverse complement strand
CTAACAGGCCTAGCCCCGATCGCTGCCGGAAAGGTTGTGAGAGGTAAGTGGAAAGTCCCGCGCCCACAACGACTAGCTGCATCCAAGCTCCAACCCAGCGATTTCCTATCTATTTCCTGTGTGAGCCAGGTGCTACATCCCTAAGTGCCATACGAGAGAAGCTAGCTGAACGCCTTGTCCGAAAGCAACATACTGTCGGAGAGTTGAGCTCACCTCAGTCCTCACAGTTGAATACTGCCTGCAGAAAGAGTTTCCAACATCTGCACCACAGCCGTTTGTCAGAGGCTTGTGAGACGCAAGTGGAATAAGCAGACCTCGAGGGTGTCTCCAGCTGCAGTGGAGTGGTATTCTGGGTACCTCCTGGTTTAGAACACTGTTACGTTCTCAGTGCCCGAGGAACGCAGCTAGGTGAAAGCTGGCTTGTAGGCGTGCTTCCTTGTGCGAGCTGAGTTCAGAGCAGGACCCTCCCGCATTCTGACTGCCCGTAGACGTAGGTCCCAGCATCCTTATGTTAGGTGCCGGAAGAGGTTGTGTGAAGAGCATGTGGAAGTGACAGGATTCTCCTCAGGTGTATCTGATCTCAATGCAGACATTGCAAACGTCCTTGTTCAATGAGAGTGTAGCTCGGTCCTAGCTCCATCAAAGTGTCTAGCAGACATCTGCCTGCAAAGCATACACACTTCCGAGAGTTGGGCTTATGGACTGTCCCTCCCACATCCTGCCTGCACGTACACCGCGCTCCTAACAGGCCTAGCCCCGATGCGTGCCTGAAGTGTTGTGAGAGGTAAGTGGAAAGTCCCGGCCCACAAGACTAGTGCATCCAAGCTCAACCCAGCGATTTCCTAGTATTTCCTGTGTGAGCCAGGTGCGACATCCTAAGTGCCATACGAGAGAAGCTAGCTGAACGCCTTGTCCGAAAGCAACTTACTTCGGAGAGTTGAGCTCACCCTCAGTCCCTCACAGTTGCACACTGCCTGCAGAAAGAGTTTCCAACATCTGCACCACAGCCGTTTGTCAGAGGCTTGTGAGACGCAAGTGGAAAAAGCAGACTTGGAGGGTGTCTCCAGCTGCAGTGGAGTGTTATTCTGGGTACCTCCTGGCTTAGAACACTGTTATGTTCTCAGTGCCCGAGGAACGCAGCTAGTTGAAAGCTGGCTTGTAGGCGTGCTTCCTTGTGCGAGCTGAGTTCAGAGCAGGACCCTCCCGCATTCTGACTGCCCGTAGACGTAGGTCCCAGCATCCTTATGTTAGGTGCCGGAAGAGGTTGTGTGAAGAGCATGTGGAAGTGACAGGATTCTCCTCAGGTGTATCTGATCTCAATGCAGACATTGCAAACGTCCTTGTTCAATGAGAGTGTAGCTCGGTCCTAGCTGCCATCAAAGTGTCTAGCAGACATTTGCCTGCAAAGCATACACACTTCCGAGAGTTGGGCTAATGGACTGTCCCTCCCACATCCTGCCTGCACGTACACCGCGCTCCTAACAGGCCTAGCCCCGATGCGTGCCTGAAGTGTTGTGAGAGGTAAGTGGAAAGTCCCGGCCCACAAGACTAGTGCATCCAAGCTCAACCCAGCGATTTCCTAGTATTTCCCTCTGTGAGCCAGGTGCGACATCCTAAGTGCCATACGAGAGAACCTAGCTGAACGCCTTGTCCGAAAGCAACTTACTTCGGAGAGTTGAGCTCACCCTCAATCCCTCACAATTGCTCACTGCCTGCAGAAAGAGTTTCCAACATCTGCACCACAGCCGTTTGTCAGAGGCTTGTGAGACGCAAGTGGAATAAGCAGACCTGGAGGGTGTCTCCTGCTGCAGTGGAGTGGTAAACTGGGTAACACCTGGCTTAGAACACTGTTACGTTCTCAGTGCCCGAGGAACGCAGCTAGTTGAAAGCTGGCTTGTAGGCGTGCTTCCTTGTGCGAGCTGAGTTCAGAGCAGGACCCTCCCGCATTCTGACTGCCCGTAGACGTAGGTCCCAGCATCCTTATGTTAGGTGCCGGAAGAGGTTGTGTGAAGAGCATGTGGAAGTGACAGGATTCTCCTCAGGTGTATCTGATCTCAATGCAGACATTGCAAACGTCCTTGTTCAATGAGAGTGTAGCTCGGTCCTAGCTCCCATCAAAGTGTCTAGCAGACATCTGCCTGCAAAGCATACACACTTCCGAGAGTTGGCCTTATGGACTGTCCCTCCCACATCCTGCCTGCACGTACACCGCGCTCCTAACAGGCCTAGCCCCGATGCGTGCCTGAAGTGTTGTGAGAGGTAAGTGGAAAGTCCCGGCCCACAAGACTAGTGCATCCAAGCTCAACCCAGCGATTTCCTAGTATTTCCCTCTGTGAGCCAGGTGCGACATCCTAAGTGCCATACGAGAGAACCTAGCTGAACGCCTTGTCCGAAAGCAACTTACTTCGGAGAGTTGAGCTCACCCTCAGTCCCTCACAGTTGCACACTGCCTGCAGAAAGAGTTTCCAACATCTGCACCACAGCCGTTTGTCAGAGGCTTGTGAGACGCAAGTGGAATAAGCAGACCTGGAGGGTGTCTCCAGCTGCAGTGGAGTGGTATTCTGGGTACCTCCTGGCTTAGAACACTGTTACGTTCTCAGTGCCCGAGGAACGCAGCTAGTTGAAAGCTGGCTTGTAGGCGTGCTTCCTTGTGCGAGCTGAGTTCAGGGCAGGACCCTCCCGCATTCTGACTGCCCGTAGACGTAGGTCCCAGCATCCTTATGTTAGGTGCCGGAAGAGGTTGTGTGAAGAGCATGTGGAAGTGACAGGATTCTCCTCAGGTGTATCTGATCTCAATGCAGACATTGCAAACGTCCTTGTTCAATGAGAGTGTAGCTCGGTCCCTAGCTCCCATCAAAGTGTCTAGCAGACCTCTGCCTGCAAAGCATACACACTTCCGAGAGTTGGGCTAATGGACTGTCCCTCCCACATCTGCCTGCAGGTACACCCCGATCCTAACAGACCTAGCCCCGATGGGTGCCTGAAGTGTTGTGAGAAGGTAAGTGGAAAGTCCGGCCCACCAAGACTAGTTGCATCAAGCTCAACCAGTGATTTCCTACTATTTCCCGTTGTGAGCAGGTGTTACATCCTAAGTGCCATACGAGAGAAAGCTAGCTGAACGCATTTTGTCCGAAAGCAACTTACTTCGGAGAGTTGAGCTCACCCTAAGTCCCTCACAGTTGAACACTGAGAGAAAAGAGTTCAAAATCAGCACACAGCGATTGTCAGCGGCTCTGTGAGAAGCAAGTGGAATAAGCAGGACTCGGGGGTTTGTCTCCAGCTGCAATGGAGTGGTAATCTGAGGTACCTCCTGGCTTAGAATTACTTGTTAAGTTTTCAGTGCCGAGAACCGCAGCTAGTTGAAAGCTTGCTTGTAGGCATGCTTCCTTGTAGGGAGTTGAGGTCAGCCAGGACCCTCCTGCATCCTGACTGCCCGTAGACATAGGTTCCCTGCATCCTTATGTTAGACGCTGGAAAGAGGTTGTGTGGAGAGTAGCATGTGGAAGTCACAGGACTGTGCTCAAGTGAATCTGGATTTCCAATCCAGACATTGCAAACGTCCTTGTTCAATGAGAGTGTAAGCCACAAGACTAGTGCATCCAAGCTCAATCCAGCGAATTCTAGTATTTTCCTGTGTGAGCCAAGTGCTGCATGAAGGAGTGAGAAAAAAGTAGTTTGAGGGAAAAAGCCTAGATTCTAAGGGTACTGTGTAGAATAAGCTTGCCTCCATACACCTGATCAAAATCTGCATTTGGGATTGGTTTATTTTATTAAGACAATTTCTAACACCATGTCTCAGGAGGTGGTAGCAGTGAAAACTAGGCCTTCTACTCTGTTTGACCTGTGCAGGACAGTGGTGTCCCACCCCCACCCCACCCTACCTCCCCGCCCATGTCACAAGCCCAGTCCATCATGGCATCTTACCTTGGCTCAGTATGTATTACTTTGAGAAGACGGAGGAGATAGACTTCAAGAAAGGCCACTCTGCTTAGGCTATTTGATGCTCACTCTGATGTGAGCTGATAAAGATTAGGCCTTCAGTTTGGTTATAACACAAATCAGAGAAGGGCAGAAATCACAGTGAATGATAGAATCAAGATTCATAGAAGTCTTGTCATAGCTGGAGCAATGGAAAATTCTAAACAAGGGGAAATTTAATAGAGATAAACCAACTCTTCACACACTGCCCTCTACGTAGCAGGTGAAGGGTCTTGCCTTAGTAGCAGATTGTTTGAAATGACTTAGGAGATTTAGTTCACAATATGCTGAAGCAATCTCACAGTGACTGTGACATAAAACTTGTGAACTGGGATGCCTGGTGGCTCAGCGGGTTTAGCACCTGCCTTCAGCCCGGGGCATGATCCTGGAGACCCAGGATCGAGTCCCACGTTGGGCTCCCTGCGTGGAGCCTGCTTCTCCCTTTGCCTGTGTCTCTGCCTCTCTCTCTCTCTCTCTCTCTCCTCTCTCTCTCTCTCGTCTCTCATGAATAAACAAATAAAATCTTTAAATAAATAAACTTGTGAACTGTAAAATATAAGATGAAGGACAGGGAGAAGGGGGTGGGAGGTTGATGGTATAGCATAATTCTATGGTGGTCAGCCTACCTCTGAAGAATGGAGACAGAAGTTGGAACCATACTGGTGAGCCAAATTTGGAAGACTTGGAATATTTTTTTCTGAAACTAAAAAGATACTATATCTTGAAATATTTGAATGGTTGTGATATGAAAGAGATATCAGTAGACTTGCTTTGGGTGGAAGTTAAAGGAGAATAGGCTTTTGCTGACCTGAAAGTAGAACTTTAAAGGTTTAAAAGTTTTATAAGTTTAAAACTCTGAGCCTACTGGTAATGAAATAAGCTAATTCCAGAAGGTATATGCTGCTCATCATTAAGTGTTCAAATAGAATGTAAAGGAAATTCACGCATTAGAAGAGGTGTTGGACGAGATGACTTTTAGGCCTGCTTGTGGCCATGCAAGTCCATGATTCTTTGATTCAGATATAATTTACTGGGACCTTCATTTAAAACAAAATTTCCTTTGCTGCTCCATTATTAGGTGACAGAACTAATTTAATTCAATAAACATTAACTAAAACTTATAGTGTATAACATCTTATACTAAATTTGGGAAGTACAGACAGACACAATCCCTAACTTTTTGGAGCTAAACTTGAGAAACTTACGATCTGTATCACTGTAGAATAGAATAACTAGTGTGATAGAGGGGAGAAAGGAGGATTAGGGAAAGGAAAAAAGAAAGGCTCACCTAGGAAGGAATATTTGATGGGTTATATGTGAATGAAACCAATGTCAAGAAAACATGTTTGTATTAGAATTGGAAATTTAATTTATAGAGACACACTGGATACAGTGACATTCACCCCATATGCTTCAGCTCTTCTACTTCCATCTCAACTTTGACTCCTTATGACACTAAGGCCCCCAAAAATTCCTCAAGCACTGCGTTCATGAATTAGGTGTTCTGAACAGAGAGATGGATTCCAGAATAATGGCAAACAATACTGGCTTTCTGCTACTTATTAAGGAAACATCAGATTCATTTTGTCCTAGAGTCTCTCAAGCAGTACATTTGACTAGCTGTTGATGAAGACTATTAAGATCTTTCTATTGGAGAAATATTTCTTTTCTCAGTATTATCTCAAAGTTTCTGGAGAGATGTTTAAAATCTTTTTTCTAGTTTTGCTAGCTGTGAAATCATTGATCATTGTAGGGCATTGAGGAGGTCCGAGCTTGGTGTTTAGAGATCCAGACGTGGAGTATATCCATTCCATAGGAGTCCTCTTCCACTTTCTCAGTTTTGCATAACAGTAACTCTCTCCTTATTCATAATTCAAAAACAGTTATTAGGTGCTTTCTTGTTTCTAGGAATAAATAGCAAGATAAATGGACATAGCCCCTGACTGCTTACAAAGCCAGAGTATTGAAATCTATGTGGTATAGTAGTGAGTGTACATAAAGAGATTAGTACAATAGAGGTAATAAATGGAGATATAAAGCAATAGGAAAATGAAGGATTATTCGGTAACTTATTTTCTAGCAATTGGGTAACCATTTGGAGAAAAATAAAATGAGATTCACTTTATGATATACTCCAAAAATAATTCTTTCAGAATTGTATAATTATATAATAATTTCTCAGAATGCAGAAAGGCTGCTAATTATTACATGGTTAAATAGATAAAATAATTATAAGAAAATATGGCCACACTTGATCACATAAATGTCAACACTTAAACAAAATTCAAATGGTAAACTTGGAAAGAATGTTTGCAAAAATATTTGCAATGTTTCCAAAATAAAAGATAGGGAAGATGATGCACAACTCTTTAGAATAAAATGAGCAGTGATGAAGGGAGATCACAAAATACACAATAATATCCAAAAATAAAACCTGTCCAATATCATTAACACTGGGAAATGAGGGAGAAAGTGAGTTTGTTATCTCTTATGAAGTCCTTTTGTTTTTGCATTTATTTTCATGGATAGTGCAATGAGTTGTCTCAGAATGGATGAGATTTGCATTTTAATATTATTTTCATGGGAGAAAAATTAATATATATTTCTTGGTGGGTGTTTGGTAGTATTTGTCAAGTCTTAAAATGTTCAAATTCTTGACTAATAATTCACTTCTTAGAACTTATAGAATTAAATGGTTGAGATGTTTATGAATATCTATTTGCACTACAGCAAAGTATAGTAACAAAAAAGCTATAAACAATTTAAATATTCAACAATATAGGAAGTGTATATCAAATGATTTCAAAGTTGTACTAAAATCCTATTTTTAAAAAATATCATCTTGCTTCCGTAGTGAAATGGCTTCTTCATATTTTTATGAAAGTCTCCTTACTCATTGCCCAATGAATCTCCTTACTCATTGCTCAAAGTTCATTGAACTTATAGCTGATAGCCCAGATAAATGCAATATTCATTCCTTGGTGCATTTCACAAGGATTGATTTCTGGATTTCTATGTTGCTGTTTTATTATTGTGTACAAAGTCATTGTTCTGGGACACCAGAGATATTGCAGTTGAAAAAAAGTTTTGACTTGGTGCAGCTTGCATTTTAGAGGATAAGACATAGTAAACAAATAATTCCAGGTAATCATATATATGGAAACAAATCATGACTAATAGGGTAGACAGAGTTTGGAGTTGTGTGATATTTTATATATAGTTTTCAGGGACAGTCTCTGTAAACTGACATTTGAACAGAGACTTGGAATGAATGTGGAAATGGGTCATGCTGATCTCTGAGTGATGAATTGTTTAATAGAAGTGACAGCACTTGCAAAGGTCCTAAGATAATAAGGAACCATGTGGAAACCAATGAAAGCAGAGTGGTATGAAATATGAAATAGTGGTCAAAAATGAGTATTGAGAGAAGTGAGGTGGGGATGAGGGTTGGATCTATAGGACTCTGTAATGCCATGCTAAGAGTTCTGGTGTTTTGGGAGTAGTGGAGTCTGGATTTTTGTTCTATTTTGTTTTTTTTTGAGTTGTATGGAAAAATCATCAGAGCATTTCACCAGATGAATGACTAAGTGGCCTATGCTTTCAAAGAACATTCTGACTATTGTCTAGAAAATATTTTAGAAAGAGGCACAACTGGAACTAGGTAAATAATAGATTATTTCAGCAGCTCGGGCAAGACATAATGGTTCCTGGTAAAAGGCCAAAGGTGATGAGAAGTGGTTGAGTTTGGCATTTCTTTTGAGTTTTGCCAAGATTTAGGTAATAAATTAAATTTAAAGTGTGAACATAAACAGATGTCATAGATAATTCTACATGTAGCTTGAACAACTGGATGAGAGGATTGCTTTCATCAAAGTGCACAAGTTGTAAGACTAACATTTAGGATGTTTCAAAGTCAGTTAAGTCTGACTTATCAAGTAGATATCCATAGGGAGATTTTGAGTGGGGATTTGGATACTTAAGTCTGTAGTTAAGGAAGGAGGTCATTTTTGCAAACATATATTTGGAAAGTTGTCTAAAGATATATTAAATATTAAAATTAAATAAATAAAGCCATGAGACTAAGATCACTTGAGGAGTAAGTATAATGAAAAAGTGTATAGTCTAAGTCCCAAGTTAATCCAACATTCAGAGTTTAGATAAATTACAAAGATTCAGAAATGAAATTTTGGTCAGAAACTTGATCAGAGAGGCTGAGGGCTAACCAGATATATGAGATCTCACGTAGTCAAGTGAAGAAATAGCTCATGACTGAGTGATCAAGTGTCATGGTTGATAGAGATAAAGATTCAGGAGTGACTATTGGATTTGACAACATGGCAGTCATCTGAGATTTGATAAAATCAATTAGGGGCAAGGTCTGGAAAAAGCTCACTAGAGAGA
>NW_024571109.1:0-11416 GCF_018345385.1 Vulpes lagopus | reverse complement strand
ACGTAAGGCTCCATGCCACAACCTCGAGATCCTGACCTGAAGCAAACTAAAGAGTCAACGTGGAACCGACTGAACCACTCAGGAAGCCCCTCAAATGTTAAGCGCGACCCCATGCTGTGAACTCTGGGGTCGGGGGGACGTCTGTGACCCCCTGTCTGCCTAGAAGGGCAGAAGGCCTGCAGGGCCCGAGGATGGGCACTGAGGATGTGTGAGGCTGCCTGCATCCCCTTCCCACCTGGCATGGGGACAGAACCCTCCCCCGGGACCCTCAGCCTTCAGGGTAAAGGGCTAAGTGCTGATTGGACCCTGCCTGCCCACAGTCATGATGCAGGACCCCACTGTGGGCGGAACTGTACCGCCCCCGGGTTCCACTGCTGCCTGGCGCTCACTGTGCATCTGCAGACCTTCGGAAACACTCGGGCTCCGGATCTGGCTCACAACGACCCGACTCTCCCGCTCTCCCCAGTAGCTCAGTCCTCCCACTCTCTTCAGTACCCCAAATCTCCCACTCTCCCCAGTACCCCCTGTGCATAAAGAGGAGGTGCTCACACAGCGACAGGTCATTTCAGGATGATTGAAAGTTAGCTAGGTCATTTGGTGGGGACAGGTGACTTGGGGACCCTACTCTTCGGCTGTCTTGCCCCTCTGACAGGGACATATTTTTAGCAATGAACAGTAAAGTCCGTTTATTAAAAGTTGTTATTAATTTGTGCAAACAAACTTCTGTCGGCTTAAAGCAACTGTAATCACACATATCCACACTGGCTAGAAAATTTTGTTAACCTGAGTATCTAGATCATTTTCATTATGTGAGCAATTTCTTTCCAAAACTAATTCCCAAAGGAAGTAGGACAATGTGACAAGAGAAACAGCCAAGCAACATGAGAAAAAAGAAACCGACAAAAAAATGCTAAGCATTTTTTCTCGGGATGAGAGAAATCCTGATTGTGTAAGGTTTTTTCACCCTGCCCTGAGAGAAACCAATTCCCTGACTCAGATGTTTCAGAGGAGAACTGGGTTTCTGATCCAGTAAATCGTGACTGTCTCTGGCACTTGGTTTCCACAGCTGTGGATGTGGCCTCAGACCAGCTCGGTGGTTTCCAGGCTGCACTTGGAGGAGTTGGAAGGGCTCTGAACATGCACCTTATGGGCAGCCTGGGATCTATACCCTACAGCCTTTAATTGATAGGTACACCAACTCACATAAAAATTTGCTAGAAAGAAGTCAAATTGTGTGTTTTAAGAAGAATTGAAAACGGGCAGCCTGGGTGGCTCAGCCGTTTAGCACTGCCTTCTTCCCAGAGCGTGATCCTGGAGACCCAGGATGGAGTCCCACTTCGGGCTCCTTGCATGGAGCCTGCCTCTCCATCTGCCTGTGTCTCTGCCTCTCTGCCTCTCTCTCTCTCTCTCTTTCTCTCTCTCTCTCCCTCTCCCTCTCATGAATAAATAAATAAAATATATTTTTAACAAGTATATTGCAGGGCAGCCCCAGTGGCTCAGCAATTTAACGCTGCCTTCAGCCCAGTGTGGGATGCTGGAGACGCAGGATGGAGTCCCAAATCAGGCTCCCTGCATGGAGCCTGCTTCGCCCTCTGTCTGTGTCTCTGCCTCTCTCTCCCTCTTTCTCTCAAATAATAAATAAATAAATAAATAAATAAATAAATAAATAAATAAGACGATGTATATTGCAGCTATATTGGTAGCTATATTAATAAAGTGTGTTGTTTTTACATTTTATGGTGACTGGACCTAGCAAGTCCACACAACAGCCATCCCTTCTAGAAAGTGTTGCGGGACAGGCGGTATTATTTCCTTTTTATAGATGAAATTGATGACCCTCGAGCACATGCGGTTCCTTCCCTTTCTTTTTTCTGTCAGAATATACGAGCTATAAGTGAGTAAATTGCAAGAAACCCACTTCCGGGATCAACACCTCTACTTTCCTTACATGATTTTAATATTTTTCTCAATTCTGAACTCCTTATCTATCTTACTACTCCTTTTCAAATAACTTAGGATACGTTTTCCCAGGACTTGTTCAGAGAACCAGTTCCCTAAGTATGAATCAGTGACCTGAAACAGACCCAGCATACAGAGATTCTCCTATTTATTCAACACCCATCCGTTTCCAAAAGAAGTCTATTTGGCCTTCTATATGGCAGGTACAGAGACAGGCTCCGTCCCCACCGGGTTTTGATCTATGTCCCAGAGGACTACCTGTAGTCTTAATGCTGATTTCTGAGGGCAAAACAAACAAGTCCACAGTTCTCCTTCATATTTTCCCAGCGGACCCTTGGGTTCTCTCCACAGAGTTGAACTGTTACCGAGTCATTGATCGTGTAGGTCAGTCACAGAGCAGCATTGCCATCCAAAACAAAAAGGAGGAAAAAGGAGTTTCGAAGTAATTGGGTCTCACAAATCGTGCGGAGGGTACATTGAAACTGTGACAATGTTTCTTAGTGCACCTTTTCTCAGAGCCACATCTCTCCTGTTCTTGACTGAGGGACAGGAGAGTCTAGGTAAGGAGAAATAGGTAGTGGGCTACAGATTCAGGCTCACAAAGATCCTAAGGATGCTGAGATGTAAGGAAACCAGAAATAAAGAAACAAACGAGACCACCCTGTCCCAGGTATGGGTAGAGAGGGTCTTTTTTAGGACAGTCCTCTGTGCCCAACAAAGAATAACCAGACTCTAAAAAGAAGTAAACCGTTAAAGATGTTATCACTAGTCCTTACTCAAACCAAGACATCCCAAGAATGAGAAGGCCACAAGCTCCCTGATCAGTTCTAAATGAAAAACGGTCAGTGGAGGCCCATGTGGGCAACCCAGCCTGGGCCCCTCCCACTCCTGAGAGCTTTCTCGGTATCCTTGCTTAATAAACTCCTGTTGCTTTACTTACTCTTCTTTGTCCACCAGATTCATTCTTCGACTCCGTGAGACAAGAACCTGACTTTCTCACTTCATTCTGCCTGCTGCACTTCTCTTACCCAAGCTCCCTGGGAAATTACTTCATTGGCTCAATCCCATCTCACTCTCCTCCTGCCTCATATCCTTTGGATTCTTCACCACCAAAGGCCAACGAACCAAGAGATGCAGGGAGGGAGAGAAAACCCAGATGATGGGGGAACTAAGGCCAAAGAAATATAGATTAAAATTACATCTGCTTTTTTAAAAAAAGATTTTGTTTATTTACTCATGAGAGACACACACACACACAGAGAGAGAGAGAGAGAGAGAAAGAAAGAAAGAGGGGCAGAGACAGAGACAAAGGGAGAAGCAGGCTCCCTGGGGGTAGCCCAATGTGGGACCTCATCCTAGGACCCCAGGATCATGCCCTGAGCCAAAGGCAGATGCTCAACCACTGAGCCACCCAGGCATCCCTACCTTTACATTTCCTAACAAACTTGCAGTCCATAAACAAAAACTTGAAACCCACCGAGAGGGACATTCTTCAAAGAATTCACAGCTGCCTGAATGTTAATGCTTTGCTAGAGGCCAAAAGCAACATTTGTTTGCTGATAGCCAGACCTCCAGGATCCTGTAAATCTTTCACCTGTGAAAATCCTTTTGGAAACTTCTTTTATCTCTAGAGTCCCCACCCCACACAACAACTTTAAAGTTTATAACCAAGGCTCCTCATGATCCTGATGAAGCTCTTCAGGCCCAGGGGTCCTGTCCCCATACTTTAATAAAAACACCTTTTTGCATGGAAAATGTCTCAAGGATTCTCTCTTGACCACTGACGCCTGGCCCACAGTACATCACAGGTACATCTCTGAGTTAATTGCATCGGCACATCAGGAAAGTACAGAAGATTTTTGCCTATCTTCTTGCATGACACATTCCTGAGGGGGACATTCCCATCTGTTCGATCTGGGTTTCTCTCTTCCTGGGATATATAGCTAGCTAGCTAGCTAGGTAGATGATAGAGTGATAGATCTACTGATAGATCGATCCCAGGAACATGAATAGATGTTTATATAAACAAACATATAAACATAAATCTATGTTTCCACTTAATATATTTATTATTCAATGTATTACTGATAATATAATAATTATTATCTATAAACAGAACTGTAGATTTATATTTAAATATGCAAAATAAATATTTCTATATCTAATCTCTATACGTCCATATATAGATCTCCCTATAGAGATAGAGACAAAATGGTTAGAAATAGATGTGTGCAGAAAGAGAGAGAAATAGATATAGACCTATAAATATGCAGAGGATCTGCTTTCAAATTCTATCCAATGACCTCTCCTCACAGGCACAGGCAAACGCACACACACATACTCAAGAGCCTTCTGGTATGTGGCCATGACAGGAAATAACACCCCTTGAGATGCCATCTCTTCTCCAACTTAAAGGTGCCAGCCGTTTCTCCAAAGAAGACCTACACAGAGCGAGCAAGCAAGCACATGAAAAACTGCTCCACGTCACTTTTCATCAGGGAGATAGAAATCAAAACCACAATAAGATACCACCTCACACCAGTGAGAATGGGGGAAATTAACAAGACAGGAAACGACAAATGTGGGAGAGGATGTGGAGAAAGTGGAACACTCTTGCATTGTTGGAGGGAATGTGAACTGGAGCAGCCACTCTGGAAAACAGTGTGGAGGTTCCTCAAAAAGCTGGAAATGGAGCTATACTACAACCCACCAATTGCACTGCTGGGTATTTACCCCAAAGACACAGATGTAGTGCAATGACTGGACACTTGCACCCCAATGTTCACAACGGCAATGTTAATAGCCAAACTGTGGAAGGAGCCTTGATGTCCTGCAACAGATGAATGGATAAAGAAGATGTGGTCTGGGGATCCCTGGGTGGCGCAGCGGTTTGGCGCCTGCCTTTGGCCCAGGGCAGGATCCTGGAGACCCGGGATCGAATCCCACATCGGGCTCCCGGTGCATGGAGCCTGCTTCTCCCTCTGCCTATGTCTCTGCCTCTCTCTCTGTGTGTGTGTGTGACTATCATAAATAAAAATTTTTTAAAAATTATAAAAAAATTTTAAAAAAAGAAGATGTGGTCTATATATACAATGTATTATTATTTAGCCATCTGCAAGGATGAATACCTACCATTTTCATGGACATGGAACTGGAGGGTTATGCTGAATAAAATAAGCCACGTGGAGAAAGAATTATCATACAGTTTCACTCTTATGTCGAATGTAAGAAACAGTGAAGAGGATCATAAGGGAGGGGAGGGAAACTGAGTGGAGAAAATTGAGAGAGGCAGTGTTGTCCCCAAGATTGCTAATCCGAGAAACCACCGAGGAGCCGACACCGATGCAAACACACGAGGGTTTATTTGGCCCCAAATCTTCCCAAACCTTCACAGTGGGTCCTGAGGAGGTCGGAGACTCCTGTCAGTGTGGATGTGCCACCCACATCTTTCTTAGGCCTCACCGCAGGCCCTGACAAGGCTGGGGGTCTTCTGTCCGCATGGACGCATCCCCAATTTCCCGAAGTCTACACCGGGGGTCCTGAGGAAGTCAGCGTCTGGTTGTGTGGATGTGGCCCCAAGTCTTCCCAAAACGTCACCACGTGTTCTGAGGAAGCCGGGGGTCCTGTCACTGTGGATGCGGCCCCCAGGTTCCAGAAGCCTCAACTTTTATCTGAGGGGCCTGGGAGCTCCTGCCAGAGTGGAGGTGGCACCACATCTTCCTGAAGCCTCCCCGCGGTTCCTGAGGTGGTCCAGGGGCTCCTGTCTGCGTGGATGTTGGCCCACATCTTCCTGAAGCCTCACCGCGGGTCCTAAGGAGACCACGGTTCCTGTCAGCGTGATTGCCGCCCAATATCCCCCTGAAGACTCCCCGTGGGTCCTGAGGAGGCTGCAGCTCATCAGCGTGGATGCGTCCCCACATCGTCCTCAGGCCTCCCCAGCACAGGCGGGCTCCTGTTTGTGCAGGCGGATGAGACCTACTGCGCATGCGGGCTCCCTGTGCGGGACCAGGGCTCAGGCGCCCCCTGTGGGACGCTCAGGCGCTGCAGGAGGCCTTGCAGGAGGCGGCCTGCCTGCGCCGAGGCCGCACCTGCCTCCTTCCAGGCTCCAGCTGAGGCCTGTTAGCTTCGGAAACGTCTCACTGAAACGGGGCCCAACACCCGGCTTCCCCAGAAATACTTAAGGCCCCTGAGAAGAAGAGCTGAAATTTACATTACCTTTTAACTAGCAGGCCAAAATAATCTGCTGTTTCTTTGTGGGGGGAGGGCAGTTGTTATTGGTTTTCTTGGTTTTCTTTTTCTTCCTTCTTTCTTTTCTGGAAAAAATAATGAGATGGAGAAATTCACCTCCATAAAATAACATGAGGTAGTACTCAGAGCCAGGAAGTGCATCAATACGCATATAGGATGTCTAACTAGAGTTAAAAACAATGATTATAAAGATAGCAGCTGGGCTGAAAAAGGGCACAGAAGAAAACTAGAGAATCCCTTACCGTAGAAATAAAAGAACTAAAATCTAGTCAGGCCAACGTTAAAAATGCTATAACTGAGATGCAGTCCCAATAAAGGTTATGGACCACAGAGGGAGACTGAGGGAACTCAGCCACTTATTAAAACAATAACATTCATATCATCGGAGACTCAGAAGAAAAGGGCGCAGAAGTTTTATTTGAATGAATTATGTAAACTTCTATAACCTGAGTAAGGACACAGACGCTGAAATCGAGAGACAGAGAACTCCCAATAAATTCAACAGAAGCTGACCATCACCCAGGCACATCTGAGTCAAAGTCACAAAATACACAGACGAGAAAAGAATCCTGAAAGCAGTGGAGGTGGGGCTTTGGGTGGGGTAGTCCTTACCTACAAGGGAGGATGAATCAGTTTGCAGCAGATCTGTTCACAAACTTGGCAAGCCAGAAGGAAGTTGGAAGGAAATATTCAATATGCTGAATGGGAAAAGTATGCAGCCAAGAATTCTTTCTTCTGTTTATTTAAACATAATCATCAAAACTTATTTAATCTCACAAGGAAGAAATTAAAAATTTCTGAACAAAAAATGCCATTTTCCTCAATCGTAATAGCAAAAATTTATTGTTTTTAATTTTTTTTTAATTGGAGTTCAATTTGTAAGAATTCTTTCTTCAGCAAAGCTGTCATTCAGCATAGAAGGAGAGATAAAGAGTTTCCCAGACAGGCAAAAAATAAAGGAGTTCATGACCACTAAACCAGTCCAGTAAGGAATTTTAAGAGGGACTCTTCCAGTGGGGGAACAAAAGAGACCAAAAGCAACAAAGACTAGAAAGGACAAGAGAATGTCACCAAAAACACCAACTCTACTGGTAACACAAAGGCACTAAGTTTATATCTTTCAGTAATCACTCTGAATGCTGATAGACTAAATGCTCCAATCAAAAGATATAGGGTATCACAGTGGCTTAAAAAACATGATCTGGGATGCCTGGGTGGCTCAGGGGTTGAGCATCTGCTTTGGCTCGGGTCATGATCCCAGGGTCCCGGGGGATCAAGTCCCACATCAGGCTCCCTGAATGGAGCCTCATTTTCCCTCTGCCTATACCTCTGCCTCTCTGTGTCTCTCATGAATACATAAATAAAATCTTTACAAAAGAAAAAAGATAAAAAGATGAGAAAGCACCCAAATAAAATCACAAATGAGAAAAGAGAAATAACAACCAATACTAGAAAAAAAAGAACTAACACTAGAGAAATACACATGATTATAAGAGAACATTATGAAAAATTATATGCCAGCAACCTACAACCTGGGAGAAATAGATCAATTCCTTCCTAGAAATATATAACATAGCAAAAATGGAAAAGGAAGAAATAAGACACTTGAACAGACAGATAACCAGCAAAGAAATTGAATTAGCAATCAAAAATCTCCCAACAGGAGATGCTTAGATCAATAGAACAGAATGGAAAGCTGAAACAAGATACAAACCTATAACTCTATGATCGCTTAATCTTCAACAAAGCAGGAAAGAATATCCAATGGCAAAAAGACAGTCTCTTCAACAAACCCTAATCCTGACCCCAGGATAATAACAAATTGTGTTGGGAAAACCGGGCAGCCACATGCAGAAGAATGAAACTGGACCACTTTCTTACACCATGTATATAAAAAATAAATTCAAAATAGATTAAAGACCTAAATGTGAGACCTTTTCTCACAGAGAAAAGGAAAGCCCCTGCTGACTGGGGGACGGGATGATCAGCCCCAGAGCCAGAGGGACCAACCCACATCACGCCCTCCAGCGCTGAGTATCAGATAGCAGCACAGCGCCACCCGCTGGAGGCCAGAGGCGCTGATGCCCACGCCCCCTCTGACTCCACAGGTGCATCTCCCAGGCACATGAGCATCTGACAATCAGCCCCATGGCCCATCCCCAGACCCCGCAGAGACCACTCGCTGACAATGTGAGACCTTTTCTCACATTTAGAAAAGAAGAAAAAGAAGAAAAGATAGGCAGCAATGTCTTTGACATTGGCCATTGGATCTTCTTTCTAGATATGCCTCTGAGGCGAGGGAAAGAAAAGCAAAAATACTATTGGGACTTCATCAAATTGAAAAGCATCCGCAAAGTGAAGGAAACAACCACAGCTAAAAGGCAACATACAAAATGAGAGGAGATATTTGTAAACAACACATCCAATAAAGAGTTAGTATCCAAAATATATAAAGCAAATATAAATCTCAGCAACCTAAAGACAAATTATCCAACTGCAGATGGGCAGAAGACATGAATGGACTTTGTCTCTGACAGGACATCCAGATGGCCGCCAGACACACGGAAAGACACTCAGCGTCACCCATCATCAGGGAAATGCAAACCAAAACCACAATGAGATGTCACCTGACAGCCGTCAGAATGGCTAAAATCAACAACACAAGAAACAACAGGTGTTGGTGAGGCTATGGAGAAGGGGGGAGCCCCCTTACACTCCTGGTGGGCATGTGAACAGGTGCAGCCACTGTGGAAAACAGTGTGGAGGGTCCTCAAGAAGTTAAAAATAGAGCTACCCTACAATTCCAAAATTGCACAGCTAGGTATTTACCCCGAGGATACAAAAGTAGTTTAGTAGATTCGAAGAGGGACACGCAGCCCACTGTTTGTAGCAGCGTTATCAACAACAGCCAAACTGTGCATACAGCCCAGATGTCCATCGACAGATGAATGGGCAGAGACGATGTGGTAAATATACACACTACGACATCACTCGGTCGTCAGAAGGGATGAAATGAAGCCATTTACAATGACGTTGGAGAAGTGGAAAGGACTTATGCTAAATGAACTCATTCAGTCAGAGAAAGACAGTTACCAAATACCATACAATTGCATTCACATGTGAATTTAAGAACCAAACAAAGGGGCGGAGGGGGTGGATGAGAGAAGCAAACCAAGAAACACACTCTTAACCACAGAGAATAAACTCATAAATACCAGAGGAAGGTGAGGGGGATGGGGAATCAGGGGATGGGATAGTGGAGGGCACCTGTGACCAGTACCAGGCGTTGTATCCAAGGTTGAATCACTATGTGGTAGACCTGAAACTATATCATACTGTGTTTACAAACAGGATTACAAGTAAAACTCTAAATAATAATTGGTAGTATTGATGAAATATGTGCGCACAAGAGATAAAATCAGAAAGGCAACTGAAAATCCACATAAAGAGTATTTAGAGCCACAAGTCCCCTCCTTAGCTCAGCTCAGGAGAAGCCTGCCATGTCTTTTCTGACCCCAGCAGAAGCCTGGATTTTGATGCTCTGGGGAGGCCACTGACTTGGTGGAGTCAGGCTATCTTTGAACCCAAAACCTCAATAGAGTGCAAAAACTAAACTGCCCAAGATACTACGAGTCCAGTGCAGGCACATGCCAAGCCTCAAACTCTACCATACACAGCCATAACCCTAACCCTACGCTTAAGCTCTAATGTTAACCTAACCCTTGAACAAGACCTATCACTAATCAAAACCAAACACAAACCCCAAGACTGAAACACATTCACTGAATCTTCCTGCCAACCCTCACCCTAACTCCTAACCTAACCTTAACTTAATGTACTCAAATGCTATTCCTAATCTTAGATTCCTAATCTTTACCCTAACCCTAACCCTCTAATACTAATGCTATCTCATACCCCAAACTGTCCCTAACCTGTACCCTAAAAACTAAATCCTAAGCCACTCCTAACCCTATCTCTTACCCTTTTCCAAAACCGTACCCTGACCCTGACCTAACCCCAACCATAACCCCTAACTAAACACTAACCCTAACACTACCCCAAACCCCTATCCTAATCCGAACCCTTGCCCTAACCCTAAACCTAGCCCCAACTTTAACCTAATCCCTAACCTTAACCCCAACCCTAACTCACATCCTAACCCCTAACCCTAACTGCAAACCTAAGCCAACCCTAACTCTAACCATAACCCTAACCCCAACTCCTAAACTCCTGCCTTAATCCCTAAAGCCTAAACCCTAACCCTAACTCTAAACCCTGTCCCTAACCCTAAACCCTATGCCTAATCCTAACCCCCATCCTAACTCCTAACCACTGACCCTTACAATTATCCCTCACCCTAACTCTAATGCGTAACAATAAGCATAAACACTAACCCCTAACATCTAACGAAACCTAACCACCAACTGTCTCCCCTCCCCTGACCCTACCATTCATTCTACCATTCACTTACCCTGTGGTTCTGAGGAGTCCCTTCTGATGTGGACGTGGCCCCCAACGGCGCCTCCAGAGTCCTCTAGGGGGTCCTGAGGAAGCCGGGCTCCTGTGAGTGCAGACGCGGCCTCACGTGTTCCTGAGTCATAGTCAGTGGGTCCTGAGGACACCGGGTCTCTGACACTGTGGACTAGGTCTCCATCCTCTGAAGCCTCACAGCAGGTCCTCAGAGGCTGGAGGCTCCTGTCAGCCTGGACATGGCCCCACGTCCCCCTGGAAACTCACCGCGGGCCTGAGGAGGCTGTAGACTCCTATCAGCATAGACGCAGCCCCATATGTCCCAAAGCCAAAGTGCAGGTCCTGAGGAGGACGGGGGTCCTGTCAGTGTTGACGTGGCCCCACATTTTCCGCAACCTCACCATAAGACCTGAGGAGGCTGGGGGCTACTGTCAGCATGGACGTGGCCCCAAATCTTCCCAACCTTTACAGTGGGTCCTGAGGAAGTCAGCGTCTGGTTGTGTGGATGTGGCCCCACGTCCTCCCAAAACGTCACCCTGTGTTCTGAGGGAGCCGGGGTTCCTCTCACCGTGGATGTGGACCCCAGGTTCCAGAAGCCTCAACTTATGTCCTGAGGGGCCTGGGAGCTCCTGCCAGAGTGGACGCGGCACCACATCTTCCTGAAGCCCCCGCGGTTCCTGAGGCGGCCAGGGGCTCCTGTCTGCGTGGATGTTGGCCCACATCTTCCTGAAGCCTCACC
>NW_024571108.1:0-11474 GCF_018345385.1 Vulpes lagopus | reverse complement strand
GTGATAACTCACCCTGAGTTGAAACTCCATTGTTATCCTGACCATTTAAGCCCCTGCTCGACTGGTGGCCCCAGTGACATTTTGGGTCTCTTTGTGAATTAGGTTCAAGGGCCTGTAGTCCCAGAAAGCGTCTGATTATTTCCTTTTCCTTGATGCACGTTATACTGATAAAAGGCCATAGGTCATTTCAGGGAAAGCTGAGAGGAAATTAAATGGTAAAAAATTTTTGGTAATATCTCGGGTTCTTCAAGGGGATACAGGTCCCTCTTCATTCAAGTGTTTTTGCAGTATTCAAATGGATTAAATGGGAAATTGATTGAGGCATGTGACACTGTTTTTATGATTCAGATTTGACTCCCTGCTTACTTGAATCCAGAAACTTTTTTGGTCAAGTGTAAGACATCAGAATGAAAGAGGGAGTGCAACCGATCTAATGTCTCAAAATAAAAAAATATGAATAAACAAATAAGCAACTACTTTGCTGGCCAAATACTATCATGCAGATTGGTCTAATTAGGCCTAAGGTCTCCATTTTTCACAACCACAAATAGATCTTTATACTATGCACTATTTTTCAGAAATTAAATAAATGGTCTTTAATAAAAACAGTAAGTACTTAAATAAAAAAAAAATTTATTATAAGCTTGTAATAAATTACCTTAATAATAAATTTCCTAATAATTAAGTTTAGGAGTTATGGAAGCATTCCAATTTGAATTAGCATCCAGCTCTGCTGCTTGTACTCTGTGCCTCAATTTCCTCTTTCCAGGTCTATGCTTTGACCAAGTCATATTTTTCCTCTCCATGTCATCCATGCCTTGTTATCTTTACCTGTAAAATGAGGCAGAATAATTACCTACTGACCTATATGAGCTGTTTTTTGAGGATAATTGTCTTATGATATATAAACGTGCAAGGACCTTGACTGACACCCAGGTTGTAAAGCACTGCAAGGCATTAGCTAATACTTTGTTGCTTTTTGAATGAAACCTTGTCATTAGCTGGATAGCTGACATTTTCTATCACCATTTGCATAGTTAGTTGTTTAGATGTTATTTAATTGCTTTCCCTATTTAAAGATACTTAAATAATATGTTTTTCTCAATTGTGAGTGAACAGGAATTAAAGAAACTACATTCATACATGAACCCTTATGCTTAATCAATCTCTCAGAGCAGTGGTTCTCAAACTTAATAGCACAGACAAATACCTTGAGGCCTTGTTAAATTGCAGATTGCTGGGCCTTCTCCAAGCTTCTCATTCAGTAGGTTAGGGTAGAATTCTGAGTTTTGCTTATCTAAGTATTTTCAGTGTGATGCTGATGCTGCTGATCTGGGGACCACACTTGAGAACTGTTATCTTAGCGAATGATATTCTATTGTTTGTGGAGAATTAATTTTGAAAATTTATAATAGGAATAAATTATTCTATTTCTGTGTATATTCATATGCATATCTATAGACAGAGTAACTATGTAAATGATATATGGAAATTGTTTATATTTCATTTTTATATAGTTAAAAAGGTAAATCTCATTCAAATAAAATCATTTAAAAATGACATTTAGGAAAACTTATGTGGCATTCTAGTTAAGTTGCCATTTTGGGATATTTTGTTTCATAGCTATGGGATTTTTCTTGCTAAGTATTAATTTTTTCACAAACAATAGTTAACATTCTTTTTTTGTCTGAGAGATTTTATATATGATTTCTGCTTATTTAAGCTAGAGACTTCTTGTAGAGCACGGGGTGGCACAGTCATTTAGGCAGTTGGACTCTTACTTCCTGCTTAGGTTCATGGATTCAGGATCTGGAATTGAGCCCCCACAGGCTCCGCACTAAAACACAGAGGCTGTTTCAGACTTTTACTGTCTCTCCTCCTGCCCCTCCTTCATATAATTAATAAAATCTAAAAAAAAGTTAAAAAATACTTATAACATGTTCTTTACGTCATCACCTCAAGGTAAAGCTCTGATAAAAAATAGCAAGCGTATCTTTTCTTGCATTTGATGTGTGTGTGGTGTGTGTGTGTGTGTGTGTGTGGTGTGTAAAGGGAGGTGGGCAGGGGGTTGGGGTGACTGGGCGATGGGGGGCTACTGAGGGGGGCACTTGACAGGATGAGACTGTGTGTTATGCTTTATGTTGGCAAATTGAACTCCAATAAAAATATATATAAGGATTAAATAAAAATAAATTTTATTTTATTTTATTTTATTTTTTTAAATAAATTTAAAAAACAGTGAGCTTGGGGGCACATCGTGTTCAGTCACTGTTAAGTTCAGCTCAGGTTGGGATTTCAAGGTGGTGAGATAGAGCCCCACTTTGGCTCTGAATTCAGATCAGAGTTCCTCTGAGATCCTATCATTCTGCCCTTCCCTGTTCACTTACTCACTCGCTCATTCTCTAAAAATAAACAAGCCTTAAAAAAATATACCCAAGCTTGGTAATTGTATATTTTGAGTTTTTCTTAAGTTGTGCCTAAATGAAAAATTGCAGGACAATATATACTAGTTCTTGTTTATATTTTGTTCTCCTGTTATAAAAATCACTTTCAGGGGACAGAGTCTCCAAGTTTTTTTTACATGATATTTTTTTGAATTAATTATTAAACACACTGGTTTTAGTATGTAGGCAGGAAATAGGATTGGAAGATTGGATAAAATTGGGAAGATTCGTGCAATTGGAACCAGATTTGAACCATTAATAATTTATACATTGTATTATCTTACTGAAAATTGTGGATGTGTAATGTTAGGCAAGTACTTCCTTAGAGAAAGAATGCCCTTTCTTACTCTTGATTAATGTATACAGTGTCTAGAGCTTCTTGTTTGGTCAAAATGTGGAAAAATCTTCTAGAATCAGGCAGATTGTGTCTAGACCAGGTGGGACCACAGACTGTTGATACTAGGTGAGAGCACGGGGTTCTCCCATCTTAAAGGAACTATATCTGTGAAAACAGTTTAATAACGGGTAGCTACAATTTTTGTTCTTGTCTTGGTTCCAGGGGCCATTGCTTTTTGCTATAGCCTAACACTGTTGATACTAGGGACCCACACCAGACATGAAGAGTGGAAACGAATGTATGCTTTTCCAATTGAGGAAATAAGAGCCATGTTTCATTCATGCCCTAAAGTGTTATAGGAAGTCAGTATTTTGAGAATATTACATAACCTCTCTTTCAAGTAGTGGTTTGATTAATCTTTCTTTGGGAATTAGGAATATGCATTAATAAATTAAATTTAATAATAGTATAGATGTATGATAATGTGTGAATCATACCATTTTGCATCAGAAATCCAGATACGACTGGGTTTGATTGGGCCAGGCTCGTCCTTTTTGACAAACCTCCCTAAACCTCCGGTAAGGAATTGTAGGGAATTATTATCCTCTATCTTTAGGGTTTTTGTTAATGATAGATAAATATGTTTTACATTACTATCGTTAATTATATTATTATTGCTGCATCCCTGATCTCAACTTACTTAGATAGATCGGACAATACACTGTAATTATTGTGTACATCTCTCCAGATAATGCATAAACATGTCTAGTGGGAAATAATGTCTTAGAAGAATAAGTAGAACGGTAAAGTTTTAGTATTCTGGGCACTAGAACATTTATTCTAGCATTTCCACACTGAACAGATATAGGCTCTTCTATAAGACTAGTGAATATCTGTGACAGGTCTTCTAGTTGTGGATCATCTGATTAAGAGTAATAACTATTAATTATTTATGTGTGCTTTTATGTAAACAAAACCGACATTTCTCCTGTTGTGTATTCAGGCATTATTTTCCCCAATATTGTTTTCTTGAAGACTTGTTTTAACTGAAAATCATTAATCAGGGGATCCCTGGGTGGCTCAGTGTTGGTGCCTGACCTTTGACTGGGGGCGTTCTGGGGTCTGGGTTCAAGTCCCACGTCGGGCTCCCAGCGTGGAGCCTGCTTCTCCCTCCTCCCATGGTTATGACTCTCTATCTCTCTCTGTGTCTATCATAATTAATTAAAAAATAAAAATAAATAATTAATAAATAAATCTTTTTTTTTTTTAAAGAAAATCCATAAATCAAGTTCTCCATCTCAAATATGTGGACAAACTTGTTTCTGAGTACATAGGGTTATTTAAGAGCATTTACACAAATCATAGAATTTTATTGTTAGAAGATACGTTCGTATTATTTTTTAGATAAAATTATTGTTTTACAAATAGTATTATGTTTTATATTATTTACTTTCATTCATAAGATAAACTAAGGTCCCCATGTATTCATTTATTACTTGGTCATTTGGCTCATGGGCAGGTATGACATTTCTTCTTATACCCACAGTCTTTCACAGGTATGCCCGGGTCCTTTCCCTCTTTCAAAGCACCTAAAAATATCAGGAAGATTGATTTTTCATAGGCTATGCATAAAGTTGGCAAAGGGGCTTATGCACGAGGGCAGCAATCCCTGGAATCCCTACTATTCATGTATTCATGGTTTTATATTTCTCCTTTTATTTGCATATTTTTTCACTTCCTGTTTTGAATCAATACAAGTCTTTTTCACTTTTTTCTTTTTCACGAAGTTGCACATAAAGATGTTCATGATTCATATTCCAAGGTAGTCTGTCTCTCTCATGTATTGGTTTCTGGCCAATACTTATCAGTTATTGCATCCACACTCAAAGTAGCAAAAAAGTGACCAGTACAAACAGACAAAGATTTTGCAACGCTCTTAAACCATTTTATGAGACCATATTGTGTTCTTTTTGTCTCCTAAATAATCTTACCATTCAAGCTAGTGAATTATATAAATTTTTATGAAAAATTCTAGCACATTGAATATATTACATCAGTTAATGACCAACACTTATCACAGTCTTGAGGATAGCAGGGACATGATTCAGCTTCTAAAAATAGGATATGAAAATGAAGGACAATATCTCCCTTTGGTTAGGTTGCTTATATAACATGGGGTTTGGGATGTCTACTGCTGACTTGATGAGGTAAGCTGCTACATGGTAGTGAACTAGGGAGCGGTCCGGGTGGCAAGAGGAACTAAGTTAGTCTTGCTGACATTAAGCAATACAGATCGAAACTTCAGTAATCAGCAACCCAGAAAGTGGAATTTATGTCGACAAGCTGAAAACGCTTGGAAAAGATTCATACACAGTCAAGCCTCTAGAGGATAGTTGCAGTCTAACACCATAACTGCAGCCTTGTAGGACCTGAGCAGGACCCAGCTAAGCTATGCCAGACTCCTGACTCACAGAAATTATGAAATAATAAACTGTATGTTGTTTTAAGATGCCAAATTGTGACAATTTGTGGGAGTAAGCAAGACTTCAGGGGTAAAAGAAACAATATGAACAGGAATACCCATAAATGGCTTCAATTTATGCATGTGGCAAAAGCCAATACATCCTGCCATTGGTTAATTAACTGACACAGTTTATGCTAAATACAGCAATAATGGTGGAATAATATAGCCTGGCTACTGCTAAGGTCAGTTTTCCCATCCCCTAAAGCCCCCAGACCCATGCAATAGTAAATGATGCAGTTCCCACGATGCCCTCCTATGTGATTGGTTTTTTTTTTTTTTTTAAGGATTTTATTTATTTATTCCTATGATTGTCACACAAACTGAGAGAGTGAGAGGCAGAGATTTGGCAGTGGGAGAAGCAGGCTCCATGCAGGGGCCGAGTGGGATTCGATCCCGGGTCTACAGGATTCGCGCCCTGGGCAAAGGCAGGCACTAAACCGCTGCGCCAACAGGGATCCGTGTTTGGTTTTTGAGTTGTTTTTCTTCTTATTTCCACATACTTTACATTTCTGTGATAATAAAACTGAGAGCCAAACCCAGACTCTGGGCTTCACCTCAGACTCCTTCACTTCTTGGTGGTCCTGATGGGTAGCTCCATCTGGGCTCTCTTTATTCCAAGATATTGGGACTCTTGAGTAAAATCGTTTCTTCTCTCATCGGATTGGCCATGCGGCAATAATTAATACATGGTAATCAGATTAGTAATAAAAATCAGCAAAGTCAATTGCAATCATCTGAGCTTACTTTATCATTTTATATATTGCTATTTCATAAAACAGTCACAATTTGATTTGTTAATTTTTTTATGTAATAAAAGATTTTATTTCTCTTGATTTTGAGGATCTTTGGTGCTTTTTCAGGGTTTTTTTAATTTGCAATTGTCTTAGTTTGTGATTCTTTTACAATCCTAAAGCAATATTCACTTTCATAACTGATTTTGTACTATGTTTCTTAAAGAGAGCTTGCATAATTTTATCTGCTTTGGCCTTAAATATTGGGATTCTTCCCAGGTACTAACCTCACTCTCTGGATCCTTAGACAATTTACTTGGAATGATTGGAATAGTAGAAAATAGCGCAGAAAAGATGGTCCCCAAGAAATGTTAGAGCACAAAATACAGTAACAGAAATTTTAAAACAAACAGAAAAACCATACTACAGGGTTCCATGTTGAGTGGTGATGACAGAGGATAAAACCAGTGAACTTGTGGGGTCGCCTAGGTGGCTCACTCAGGTGGATTCAATCACTGTTGATTTTTTTTTTTTTTTTTTTTTTTTTTTTTTTTAAAAGATTTCGGCTTCTGGGGTCATAATCTCAGGGTCCTAGAATCAAGTCCCTGTTCGGGTCCATGACTCAATAGGGAAGTCTGCTTGAGATTCTCTCTTCCCTTCTCCCTCTCCTCTCTCCCCACTGGACTATCTCTCTCTAAAATATTGTCTTTTTTTTAAAAAAAGTCAGTGTACTTGTAGTTGACCAAATCCCAACAATCAAACGAGAAAAATAGTCTTATGTTGAAAGAAAATGTACAGAGCTCAAGGATCTTTGGGACGATAACAAAGAAACCTGAGTTTATGTCATCAGAGTGTAAAAAGAAGGGGGGGGGGGTTGAGGAGTATGCAAAATAATAATAAGGCTAAAAAACTTTCCAAATTTGCGAAAGATATAAATCCACATATTCAAGAAGTTGGATGTATGTCCACGTGAAAAATCCCAATAAAATCTATTGCCAAATAAAAACACCTAGGACTAATAACTGAGCTTCAGCAAGGTTACATGACATCGTTCAAGATATAAAAATCCAATAGTATTTCTACTATTCTAAAAACAAACATGTAGAAAACAAAATTAGAAATACAACATTTTACAATTGCTCAAAGAAAATAGGACTTTTAGGTAGTCTTTACAGGTCTTGTTTTTAGATAGAATGATTATATACATTTTATTCTAAGCCTTAATTAAACATGTAAGGGATCTATATGCTGAAAGTAAGTTACAAAAATTCTGATGAAAGAAATTCAAACGATATAAAAATTGGAAAGATTGATGTTTTATTATACTGGAAGAGTCAAACATAGTAAAGGCAAAACTGCCATATGATGTATAGGTTCTAACATAAGCTTGTTAGGATTCCAAAAACAACTTTTTTGTAGACAAGTTTATTCTAAAATTTGTATATAAAGGTGCAGACTCTAGAACAGAAAAAACACACATGAAAAGAACAAAGAAGTTAGAAAACGCTCTACCAAATATTAAGGACTAATACATTGCTACAATAAGGACTGTGTGTATTGGTGGACGCATAGTCACATAGATCAATGAAATAGAATGCAGAGTCCAAATAGAGCCACACAAGTTTGTTCAACTGACTTTTTACACGGTGCAAAAGATTCAACTTAAAAAAGGATGCTTGGAATCCTGGGTGGGCAGCAGTTTGGCGCCTGTCCTTTGGCCCAGGGCGCGTTCCTGGAACCCGGGATCGAATCCCCAAGTCAGGCTCACGGTGCAGGAGCCTGCTTCTCCTTCTGCCTGTGTCTCTGACTCTCTCTCTCTCCTCTCTCTCTCTCTCTCTCTCTGTGTGTGTGTGTGTGTGTATCTATCATAAATAAATAAATATTTAAAAAATAAATTAATTAATCTAAAAAATGAAAAAAGGATGGCTTTTTAACTATGGTGCTGGAGCAATTGGACAACACAGGAAAACTACAAATCTCAACCAAAACTTCATATTTTGCACAAAAAATGGCCTCAACGTGCATCAGCTTTTTTAAATGTAAAATGAAACTATAAAATTTTTAGGAAAATGAATAAAATCTTTAGGATCTAGGACTAGCAACAGAATTCTTTGACTTGACATAATGTCACAAAGAAAACAAAATTGGTAATTTGGATGTCATCAAAATGAAAACTATTGCTCTGTGAAAGATGCTAAGAATAGAGTAAAAAGCAAGCTACAGATGGTGGAGAAAACTTTGCCTAATTGCATATCCAACTGTCTACCATATAACAAAGACTTCAAAAACTTAGTAGGAATATAAATTGTTGACAAGAAGTCTATGTCAATGAATATATGCTATCAATATTAAAGGTGACATTAAGATATTTGAAAGTAAAGTAAAATTCATACCACCTTACCGGTACAGATATGATGTGGAACGTTTTATAGGCTACAGGAAATTACACAGTAAAAACTTGTATAACCATAAAGAATCAAGTTCATTGAATTGAAAATTGAAAGACTTTTTTTCTCTTAATTTTTCCAGATACTGACAGGGATTAAACAAAAAATTTTAGCTCCAATGGAGGTCTATATTATAGAAGAGATGTACAGGAGGACAATATAGCAATAAGGGATAAGAGTAAATGGATCCACATGTTTTCATGTGTTTCGACAATAGACAAAGTGGTATAATATAGCTCTTCTAGGCTATGAAAAGTTAAAGAATATGTACTATAATCCAGGATGAAAAAAAAACATAATATCATGTATGTGATTTTAACCTAGATCCATATTAGATTTATTTAAAAAGCCAGAATTTCCAGTATGGATAAAAAAACTAAAACTAATTATATACTACATATAGGTATTATCACTAAAAAAATAAACAACAGAAGGGGCACCTGGGAGGCACAGTCAGTTATGTGTCAACTCTTGGTTTCAGATCAAGTCGTGATTTCATGGTCAGGAGATCAAGCCCATGTCAGGCTCCATAATGAGCATGGAGTCTTGCTTAATATTCTCCTCTCTCTCTCCTTTGCCTACCCCCACCTCTCAAATAAATAAATAAATCTTTTTTAAATAATTTTTTTTAAGAAAGAAGCAGAAGCCACAAGAAGACCCTGAAAGCCAAAAGCAACCTTTAAAAAGAAAAGCAAGCTGGTGGCATCCAATTCCAGTTCAAGCATATTACAAAGGCTGTGGTGATCAATACAATAATGGTACTGACACAAAACTCGATTACATAGATCAATGAAACAGCAACCCAGAAATGAATCCTCTACTCTATGGTCCATTAATCTTAACAAGCAAGAAAGAAATCCATTGGAAAAGGGAATGTCTCTTCGACAATTGGTGTTGGGAAACTGGACAGCAACTGCAAAAAAAGAAACTGATCACTTTCTTACAACCATACACAATAATAAAACAAAAATAAAAATATGTGGAGACCGAAACAATAATATAATTCTGACAAAGAACACAAGCAGTAATTTCTTTGACATTATCTCTAGCAATTCTTTCTAGTTATGCTTCCTGAGGCAAGGGAAACAAAAGCAAACAAAATATTGGGATTGCATCAAAGGAAAAGGCTCAACACAGCAAAGGAAACAATCAACAAAACTTAAAGGCATTACAGAAAGGGGAGATAATTTTTGCAAATGATATATCTGATAAGGTTTGAGTATCCAGAAATACATGGAAGAACTCCTAAAAAACAACACCCAAAAAACACCCCAAATAATCCAATTTTTAAAATGGGCAAAGGACATGTAACAGACTTTTCTTCAAAGATGACATTACAGCTGGCCCACTGACACATGAAAGATGCTCAACAATGCTCATCATCAGAGAAATGCAAATCAAAAACTACAATGACACATCATCTCATATCTGTCAGAATTGGCTATTCACAACAACACTAGAAAACAACAGGTGCTGGAAAGGATATGGAGAAGAGGAACCCTCTTACATTGTGGTGGAAATGTAAACTGGTACAGCCCACTGTCCCGGAAATACAGTATGGACTTTCCTCAAAAAGTTAAAAATAGAACTCACCTATGACCCAGCAATGGCACTACTAGGTATTTACCCAGAGAATGACAAAAATACTAATCAAAGGGATATGTGCACCCCATTGTTTATAGTGTTATCTGCAACAAGTCAAAAATTAGAAATCAGCCCAACGTGTTGATGCACTGATGAATAGGTAAAGAAGCATTATATGAATATGATGGGAATCCGAGTCATAAAAAGATGAATGTTGTCATTTTCAACGGACATGGTGGAAACTAGGAGTATCATTGCTAAGCAAAACAAGTTTGTGAGAGAAAGACAAATATCATGTTTTCATCTCATATGTAGATTTTAAGATACAAAACAAATGAGCAAAAGGAAAAAAGAGAAAGAGAGAGGCAAACAATAAATGGGACTCTTAACTCTAGAGACAAACTCATGGTACCAGAGAGAGATGGTGGGGGATGGGCGATGATTTTAAGGAATGCACTTGTGATGAAGCACCAGATGTTGGATTGGAACGTGTTGAATCACTTTAGTGTACATCTGAAATGTTATTACACTCTATGTTTATCTAACTGCAATTTAAGTAAAACCTTAAAGAAACAGAAAGACTGATAAAACTAATGGATGGAAAAATATACCAAGCAAACAGTAAACATTAGATGTCTGGAGAAGGCAATATATCAATTCATATAATGTTTTTTTCATGAAAAAGGACCATTTATCAATGATAAATAAGGACATTTCATACTGAAATTTTTCACTTTATATTGAATTAAAGAATAGATACAAAATATAGCAATCTTCAATATATTAAAAAAATCAAGAGCTTCCTATTCAAGAAAAAACTTGAAAGAATCAAAGAAATGACAATTCAAAAATCATAGTTGAAGAACTACAGAAACCTCTCAGCAATGATAGAAAACATTGGGCAACAATAAAAAGAGAGGATATAGATGAATAGATGATTAGATAGAGAGATAGATAGACAGATAGATAGCCAAGATCTGGAACAATACTTTAACTAACTTATCTTGATTGTATTTATAGAACATTACACCCAGAACAAAACAGAATGTGCCCTTTTCAATTACAAAATGGATACATTGACTAAGATTTACAATATGCTGGGCAATTTAACCAAGTCTCAATGAATTTAGAGAATTGAAAATCATTCAAAGTATACCTCTGACCACTATTGGATTATATATTAAATTAGTAATAATTATCTTTACACTGGCAATATTTGAAAAATTTAAACTTTTTCTAAATAATCTATGGATAAAGGAGAAATCAACAGGGAAATTATAAATGAATGATAACAATAAACCAATCAAAATTTGTACAGTGCACCTAGAGTAGTGCTTTCATGAAAATTTGTATTTTAAACTATTTTTAATGGAAAAAATTTCTTTAGAGGGAATCCTTAACGACCCA
>NW_024571107.1:0-11264 GCF_018345385.1 Vulpes lagopus | reverse complement strand
GTTGGAAATGTATGGGTAGGGATGCCTGGAGTGGCTCAGTGTGGAGATCTGCCTTTGGCTCAGGGCATGTTCTGGGGTCTAGGATGGGGTCCCATATTGGGCTACCGCAGGGAGCCTGCTCTCCCTTTGTCTCTGTCTCTGCCCACTCTTTCTTTTTTCTTTCTCTCTCTCTCTCTCGTGTGTGTGTGTGTGTCTCTCATAGTAAATAAACAAAATCTTTTTTGTAAAAAAAAAGCAGATGTAATTGTATCTATATTTCTTTGCCTTAGTTCCCCGTATCACCTGGGTTCTTCTCTCCCTCTGATCTCTTGGTTCATTGGCTTTGGTGGTGAAGAATCCAAAGGATATGAGCAGGAGGAGAGGGAATGAGATGGGATTAAGCCAATGAAGTATTTTCCGGGAGCTTGGGTAAGAGAAGTGCAGCAGTCGGAATGAAGTGAGATGAAAAGTCAGGTTCTTGTCTCACAGAGTCGAAGAATGAATATGGTGACAAAGGAAGAGTTAAGTAAAGCGACAGGAGTTTATTAAGCATAGGATACCGAGAAAGGCTCTCAGAGTGGGAGGGGCCCACGGCTGGGTTGCCCACATGGGCCTCCTCTGACTGTTTTTCATTTAGAACTGATCAGGAGCTTGTGGCACATCTCATTTGCGGATGTCTTGGTTTGACGGGTGTAAGGGACTAGTGATAAACATCTTTAACGGTTTACTTCTTTTGAGTCTGGTTATTCTTTGTTGGGACCAGAGGACTGTCCTAAAAAGACCCTCTCTACCCATACCTGAGGACAGGGTGGTCCGTTTGTTTCTTTATATCTGGTTTCCTTACATCTCAGCATCCGTAGGTTATTTGTGAGCCTGAATCTGTAGCCCCTACCTATTTCTCCCTACCTAGACTCCTCTGTCCCTCCGTTCAAGAACGGGAAGAGATGTGGCTCTGGTTTAAAAGGTGCATAAGGTAAAAATAAAAAAAAAAAACATTGTCAAGTTTCAATGTACCTCCGCACGATTTGTGAGGACCCAATTACTTCGAAACTCCTTTTGGTTTTGGATGGCAATGCTGCTCTGTGACTGGACCAACACGATCAATGACTCGGTAACAGTTCAACTCTGTGGAGAGACCCAAAGTCCGTTGGGGGGGAAGCATGAAGGAGAAACTGATGGACTTGCTTGTTTTGCCTTCAGAAATCAGCATTAAGGACTACAGGAGTCCCTCTTAGGACATAGAATCGAAACCAGTGGGGACGGAGCCTGTCTCTGTACCTGCCATATAGAAGGCCAAATAGACTTCTTTTGGAAACGGATGGGTGTTGAATAAATAGGAGAGATCCTCTGTATGCTGGGTCTGTTTCAGGTCACTGATCAACTTAGGGACTGGTTCTCTGAACAAGTCCTGGAAAACGTATCCTAAGTTATTGAAAGGAGTAGCTAAGATAGATAAGGAGTTCAGAATTGAAGAAAAATAGAAAATTCATGTGAGGGAAAGTAGAGGTGTTGATCCCGGAAGTGGTTTCTTGCAATTTACTCACTTATAGGCTCGAATTCTGACAGAAAAAAGAAAGGAAGGAAACCGCATGTGCTCGAGGTTCATCAATTTCATCTATAAAAAGGAAATAATACCGCCTGTCCCGCAACACCAGTCGCGAGGACTAGAAGTGATGGCTGTTGATTTACAGAATATCACTTACCCGTCCCCCCCCCCCCCCATAAAATGTAAAAACAACCCACTTTAATAATATAGCAAATACCAATATAGCTGCAATATACATTTTCTTATTATTTTTTTTATTTGTTTATTTGAGAGAGAGACAGAGGGAGAGAGAGGCAGAGACAGAGACAGAGGGCGAAGCAGGCTCCATGCAGGAGAGCCTGATGTGGGACTCCATCCTGCATCTCCAGCATCCCACACTGGGCTGATGGACAGAGTTAAATCGCTGGCCACCGGGCTGCCTGCAATATACTTGTTAAAAATATTTTTTATTTAATTTATTCATGATAGGGAGAGAGAGATGAGTGCGAGAGAGAGAGAAGAGAGAGAGGCAGAAGACAGAAGAACAGGCAGAGGGAGAGGCTGGCTCCATGCAGGGAGCCCGAAGTGGGACTCCATCCTGGCGTCTCCAGGATCACGCCATGGAAGAAGGTCAAGTGCTAAACGGCTGAGCCACCCTGGCTGCCCATTTTCAATTCTTCTTAAAAACAACAATTTGAATTCTTTTCTAGCAAGTTTTAATCGAGGTTGGTGTACTTATCAATTAAAAGCTGTAGGGTATGGATCCCAGACTGCACCTAAGGTGCATGTTCATGAGCCCTCCAGGGTGCAGCCTGGAAACCACGAGCTGTCTGAGGCCACCATCCACAGCTTAATGGGAACCAAGTGCCAGAGGCAGTCACGATTTACTGGATCAGAAACCCTGTTCTCTCTGAAAACATCTGAAGTCAGGGAATGGTTTATCTCAGGGCAGGGTGAAAAAGCTTACATATAGGATTTTCTATCATCTGAGAAAAATGCTTTAGGTTTTTTTTGTCTGTTTCTTTTTTCTCATGTTGTTTGGCTATTTTCTTGTCTATTGCCCTACTTCCTTTGGTAATTGTTTAGAAAGAAACGCTCACATAATGAAAATTATCTAGAAAACTTCAGGTTAACAAAATATTTTCTCGCCAGTGTGGTATGTGTGATTCACAGTTTGCTTTGAAGCCATACAGAATTTGTTTGCCAAATTAATACCAACTTTTAATAACAGACTTTACTTTACATGCTAAAAATATGTCCCTGTCAGAGGGGCAAGACAGCCGAAGAGTATGGTCCCCAGTCACCTGTCCCACCATTGACCTAGCTAACTTTCAAATCATCCTGAAAGCCTTGATTTCGGCTGAGATTTAAAGATGAGAACAGCGAATTCTACAGTGAGAAGAGTTCGCATTTCTATCAAGGCGGTTCCCACCTGGGCCTCACTTGGACCTGGTGACGGTGGGTTCCCACCGGGCCTCAGCCAGAACTGGTGACTCTAGTCCCCAACTGGGCCTCACTGAGCCTAGTGATCTATGGTCCCAACCCGGCTCATGTGGGACCTGGCGACTGTAGTCACAACTTGGCTTCACCTGGCACCTGGTGACTGTGGTCTCCACCTTCACCTCACTGGACCTGGTGACTCTGGTCCCACCCAGGCCTCACCTGGACATGGTAGCTGGTGGACTTCATCTGACCGGGTGATGTGGTCCCCACTGGGCCTCACCGTACTTCGTGGATGGGCTCCTCAGCTACCAATGATAGGATCCAGAATGGGACACCTCTAGCTTGCTACTGACACCAGGACCATCCCCAGTGGTCTCATTGTTCCTGGTGACTATGGTCCTTGTCTGGGCTGACCTGACTCATCCCTTGGCTCTGATCGTTTGGTCTCCCCTATCGTGAGTGTGTATTGTCTATGTCCCTTCTGGGCCTCACTGATTTGTACTGGGCCTACTGATATTGGCCTTTGCTAGGCCAGTAGGTTCTCTGAGTCCTCCTGCTGGTGCTGCAATCCAAACACATCCAAGAATGACGGCGCATGAATACCTCCGAGGAAACATGCATCATGCCTCCCCATGGGCAGGTCCCCGTCCGTCTGACGGAGCCAGAGAAACAAACCCCATAAGCCTGAGGGGCACAGGCTGGGCATGGAACATCACACATGGGGCCCTCACTGCCTGTCTTTTGCTCGCCCACCCTACAGTCACCTTCCCAGCACTGTCCCCAGGACCAAGCCATCCCCTGGGATCACAGAGCGCTCCCACCCCGGTATCAGATGGCACACAGAGCGAAGGACCCAGGAGGCTCTGGCGAATGCGATCTGATGCTCTGATGCTCGGGCGTGATGTCTCCCAGCCGGGGGAGATCGGAAGGTATTCTCTGAGATTCACAATACCACAACGACCGAGGGGAGAAAGCAATGGACTGGACTTCATCAAAAGGTAAAACCTGATGCGGCAAGAGTGCGACCCACACAATCCCCACAATGAGGCTAAGGATGCGTGAATATCTGAGGGGGGGCCTGGGGGGGAGCACCAGGGACTCCGCCCACATTCCAGTGCGTGAAGAGCAAGCCTGCTCATGGCCCAGGGGGACCCAGGCTGGCCATGGGACAGTCCTCCCCTCACCACATGGTGGGGCGGGGGGGGGGGTGTCATCACTGTCGGGGTCCATGCATCTAGGACGAGCTGGAAAGCGTTTGTATTGGGTCTCACCGTGCATAGCACAGGCCTTACTAGGGAGCGGGGGTTCCGGGGAGCTGCCGGTCTCTGACTGCAGCCTCCTTCCCTGGACAGGGCCTTAGGGGGCCGCCCTCACCCCATGGGGCTGTGGAAGGGCTGCAGGAGCTGCTCACAGTCATCTCATTGGGGTCGGGTGTTTTGGACCCCAGCCCGGGAGGCCAGCGCCCCCACCCAGACCCACAGGCCCCAGAGTGGCCCCGGGGAGCAGGCATCAGCGGCCCACTCCACCTGGACCTGTGCTGTGTGAGTGGCCTCTCTTTATGCACCGGGTACTGGGGAGAGTGGGAGAGTTGGGGTACTGGGGAGAGTGGGGGTACTGGGGAGAGTGGGGGTACTGAGGAGATTGGGGAGTACTGAGCTACTGGGGAGAGCGAGAGAGTCCGGTCACTGTGAGCCAGATCCAGAGCACGATGTGCTTCCGAAGCTCTGCAGATGCCACAGTGAGCGCCATGCAGCGGTGGAACCCGGGGGTGGCACAGTTCCGCCCACAGTGGGGTCCCGCATCATGACTGTGGGCAGGCGGGGTCCAATCAGCACTTAGCCCTTCTCATGAAGGCGGAGGGTCCCGGGGGAGGGTCCTGTCCCCACGCCAGGCAGGAGGGGGATGCAGGCACCCTCCCTCATCCTCATTCCCATCCTTGGCCTGCAGGCCTCCCACCATTCTACGTAGACTGGGGGTCACAGATGTCCCCCCGACCCCCAGAGGTCACAGCATGGGGTTGCACTTAACATTCGAGGGGCTCTTGCGTGGTTCTGTCGGTTCCACGTGACTCTTTTAGTTTGGCTCAGGTTCAGGATCTTGAGGTTGTGGCGTGGAGCCTCGCGTGGGGCTCAAGCTCGTTGGGTGAGGAGTCCGCTCCAGGTTCCCCTCTCCCTCTGCCCCTCCCTACTGCACCCTTTCTCAAGTAAATCTTCTAAAAATTAACATGAAGACACGTGAGCATGTTTATCCCCTCTGCAGAGGTGCCTTCGTGTGTGTAACGACCATGTAAATTGCCTTTCACGGACCACCGGGAGTCCTACCAGAAACCCCTTTTCTTGATATTTATTGAAGTACAGTCAACACACAACGTGACAGTAGTTTCAGGGCTACAACTAGTGACTTGACAATTCTGTGCCTTATTCAGCTCCTCCCACGAGAAAGCGGCGTCACCGTCTGTCCCCGTACAAAGTTGTCACAACATTACTGACTCCATTCCCTAGGCTGTACTTTCTAAATTTCTGTGACTTATTTTATTTATGATCCAGACGCTTATAGCTGTTACTATCGTTCATCTACATTGCCCATGTCCTACCCACGGACCCATTGTCCATCAGATTCGCAGGGGATCCCATCCACATAACCAGAGAAAGGACATGGGGCAGCCCCGGGTGGTTCAGCTGGTTTAAACGCCTGCCTTCAGCCAGGGCGTGATCCTGGAGTCCCGGGATCGAGTCCCACGTCGATGTTCCCTACACAGGAGCCGCCTTCTCCCTCTGCCATGTCTCTGCCTTTCTCTCTCTGCCGCTCTCTCTGTATGTCTCTCAAGGATATTAAATAAAATCTTTAAAAAAAAGAAAAACGAGAGAAAGCGACAAAAAGCATACGATCTCTCAAGCGTTGCAGGGAAAAAAGCATTGACAAAGTACAACTTCAAAAGCCTAGTGGGTTTTGAGGAAATGTCTATCATCAGAATAAAAGTTCGTAGGAAGGCCCGCAGCTGACATCCTCTTCAAGGGTGAAAACTGAAATCGTCTCCCCTAAGAGCAGGAACAAGCAAGGATTCCCCTCTCAGTGCTTGGAAGTCCTCAAATGATACACAAGCACACACCCCAACAGACAGGAAACAGCAAAGTTCCACTCTGGAAGGGGGACGTCAACACTGTCCCTATTTGTTGACGCGCGGTGCTGAAAACAGGAAAAACCCGAGAGCCCCCACCAAAACCTGTTAGAATAATGATTGAATCAGTAAATTCATGGGACACCACTGAACCTACAGAGCTCAGTAGCCTTGCTGGTCCTGACAATGAGCATCAGGAAACTGAAATGAAGGACGTGACTCCCTGCTCAGGAGCATCCACAGAGACTAAATAATGAGACTGAACGAAAGGAGCACAAGACTTGTGCACTGAGCATACCAGGCTCTGGGAGGCCGTCCTGGGTTCGTGGGGTGGAAGCCTCCTCTTGTGAAAATGTCCACCAGTTCCTGAAGCCACCCTCGGATTCAATGTCATTCTATCAAAATCATGGTGGTGATCTAGAAGTAGGAAAAAAAAAAACAACCCTAACATCCGTTCAGCCCCCACAAATGACCCCGGACAGCAAATCAGTATTGGAAAAGCAGGGACAGAGTGGGGCGGCAGCACTTTCCTATTTTGACCCGATGTACAGCGCCACAGATAAAGCAGTGTGGTTCTCGGCCCCTGCTGCTCTGTCAGTTAAGCATTCGACTCCTGCCTCACCTCAGGTCCTGATCTCGGGGTCTGTGATTTCTAGCCCTGGGCTGGGACCAGGCACGAGCGTGGCGCCCTACTTAGAACCCACAGGGAGGTGGTTCCATGCATAAGCTGAAGGAGCAGGAACAGGGAGTCCAGAAGGAAATGTTCTTCTGATACAACTGATTTTTGTTTACTTAATTTAAACCAAATTATTAATGTATATTAATACTTTCAGAGGTAGATTCAGGGATTTCACTCAGTTGGCGAGAACAGCAGTGCTGTGACATCACCTTGCCATCCTTCGTTGCCCATCACCCGTTATCCCCTCCCCCGCTCTCCCTCCAGCGGACCTCAGATTGTTTCCAAAGATTCAGATCTGTATTTCCTGCATTGTTTTAATCTTATTCGTATTCCTTCACCTCACAGATGTTCATCTGCTTTGCTTCTTTAATTCCACCTATGAATGACACCATAGGGTCTTGTCTTTCCCGTCTAATTATTTCACTTAACAGGATCCCTCTAGTTGTATCCGCGTCATTGCAACTGCAAGATTTCCTTCTCTTTGATAGCAGTACCATTCCTCTCTCTATGTCATCATCTATCTCCCATCCTATATCCATCATCTGTCTGAAGGCACCGAGGCTCCTCCCACAAGTGTGGGCTACTGTGGGACCGGTGCTTGGACATCGGGGCGAAGGTGTCCCGCCTGGCGTTTCATTGCATCTGATCTTCAGTTGTAGCTCAGGCCGTGCACTGCCGGTCACAGGGCAGCTTATCGGTTAAGTTCCTGAGGAGCCTTGGCACTGTTCAGGGCAGCTGCACCGCCCGCAGTCCCGCCCACAGTGGGAAGAGGGTGAGTGAGTCTAGGGCGGACACGATAAAAAGTCTGGTCCCACATTTCATTTCGCATCTGTAAGGGGCGGGGGGGGCTCCAAAATTCCTTGTCTTAAGTATTTCTGGGGAAGCCGGTGTTGTGGCTCCATTTCAGCACGACGTTTCCGAAGCTCATAGTGTTTGCCCCTAGCTCACGGGGGCCAACGTGTCTCGGTAGAGGGCCCCAGAGACTTCAGACCCCAGACAGGAGATGCAACTAGCAAGAGGGTTTTTCTTTTTATGACAGTCACAGAAAAAGAGAGAGAGAGAGAGAGCTGAGACATAGGCAGAGGGAGAAGCAGGCTCATGCACAGGAGCCGACGTGGGACTCGATCTGGGTCTCCAAGATCATGCTTGGCCAAAGGGCAGGCACTAAAACTGCTGCGCCTCCCAGGGATCCATAGCAAGAGGGTTTTATGAACGTTTGGGCAAACGGGCCCTCGGCCTCAAAGGTGGAAGAGCCAGATTGGCAATTACAGGCATCTTTTAAAGGCAAACTGCGGGATTAGCATAGCATTCAGTTAAGACACGATTGATTTCTTTAGGTCAACATGACATGTCAGAGACTTTCCAGTCAGGGCGTGGGGCGGGGCGATGTTTTTTATCTCGGAAAAACCACAGAATGTTTTTCGTAGCTTAAATTACGGGAAGGCGCCTGGATGTGCTGACATCTGGGTTAGGCTTGGTCTAAATTTTCACCGGGGGGTGGGGGGGTGGGGTTGGGTTTCTTCAATAGGTCTCAGCTGGAGCCTGGAAGGAGGCAGGTCCAGCTCTGGGCCTGGGGACGCCGCCTCCCTCACCACCTCCTTCAGCACCTGAGCCCAGGCCCAAGTAAGGGGGCGTGTGTACCCAGTAGGCCTCCTCCGCCAGCAGTAACAGGACCCGGTCTGTGCTCTGGCTGCCTGAGGAGGATGTGGGGACGCGTCAGGTGACAGGAGCCCCGGCCTCCTCAGGACCGCAGTAGGCTTCATGACCATGTGGAGCCGTGTCCTCGCTGACAGGAGACTGGTCTCCTCAGGACCCACGGTGATGACTTCAGGGAAGATGTATGCGGCCGCTTCCTCGCTGACAGGGCCCCAGCTTCCTCAGGACACCGCGGTGTGTTTTCGGGTAAGATGTAGGGTCACGTCCACGCGACAGGAGCCCCGGACTCCTCAGGACCCACGGTGAGTTTTCGGGATGACGGTGGGGACGGGTCTACACTGACAGGATCCCCGGGCCTTCTCAGGACCGCGGGTAGGCTTCAGTCCCATGTGGAGCCGCGTCCACGGTGACGGACCTGGCCTCCTCAGGAACCCGCAGGGAGGCTTCTGGAGGATGTGTCGGCATAGTCCCACAGTGCAGGACCCCCCTCGTCTCAGACCTGCTGTCTATTACTCAGGAAGACATGGGGCACTCGGCCATGACAGGAGTCCGGCTTCCTCAGGACCTGCTGGAGGACCCCTGGAGGCGTGTTCGAGAGTCACATCCACCTCAGCAGCAAGTACTTCAGAAAACGACAAGGTAAGTGAATGGGACAATTGAGCTATGGTTAGGGTTTAGGTGAGCAATATGTGGTTAGGGTGAAATTAGATGTTAGGGTTAGTGTCAATGGTTATGCGTTCGAGTTCCTGGTTAGGGTGTTGTGAAGAGATGGGGGAAGGGTCAAGAGTTAGGAGTAAGGTAAGGATTTGGGATAGGAAACTGGTTAGGGAATGGATAAGGGTGATGTTACAGATAGGTTTAGGGTTTAGGGGTTAAGGGATGGCGGAGGGGAATACGTTTAGAGATAGAGCGGGGGATGGGGTTTGGAGTTAGGGTTTGGGGTGATGGCAGGGGTTTGGCTTGGTTTAGGGGGACAATTAGGGATTAGGGTACGGTTAGGGTAGGAACGGGTCTAGGGTACAGGGTTAGGGATTAGGGGTTAGGGTTAGGGAATGGGTTAGGTGTTAGGGAACGGGTTCGGGTTAGGGAATGGCGTTAGTTTTAGAGGGTTAGGGTTAGGATAGGTTAGGGTTGAGGGAAAGGGATAGGAACGTGTTAGGGTTAGGGAAACAGGTTAGGGAACGGGTTAGATTTAGGGTTAGGGTTAGGGTTATGGAATGGGTTAGAGTTAGGGAACGAGGTAGGGTTTGGGTTACGGTTAGGGGTTAGGGGTTAGGGAACGGGATAGGGTTAGGGAACGGTTAGGGGTTAGGGTTAAGGGAACGGGTTAGGGTTTTATAGGGGTTAGGGTTAGCGAAATGGGTTAGGTGTTAGGGTTAGGGTTAGTGGAATGGTTAGGGGTTAGGGTTAGGGAACGGGTTAGGGTTAGGGTAGGGAACGGGTTAGGGTTAGGAACGCTTAGGGTTTGGGGGTTATGGGAACGGGCTTAGGGAACGGTTAGGGTTAGGGAACGGGTTAGGGATAGGGAACGGGTTAGGGTTAGGGAACTGGTTAGGGAACGGGTTAGGGTTAGGGAACGGGTTAGAGTTAGGGAACGGGTTAGGGTTAGGGTTAGGGTTAGGGAACGGGTTAGGGTTAGGTGTAGGGTTAGGGTTAGGGGTTTTAGGGGTTAGGGTTAGGGTTAGGGAACGGTTTAAGGTTAGGGGTTAGGGAACGCGGGTTAGGGTTAGGGACGGGTTAGGGAACGGGTTAGGGTTAGGGTTGAGGGTTAGGGTTAGGGGTTAGGGTCCAGGGTCAGGTTAGGGGTTAGGGTTAGGGGTTAGGGTTAGGGGTTAGGGATGGGGTTATGTAGGGGTCAGGGTCAGGCTCAGGGTTTTTTTTTTTTTAAACAGTTCTCTTTACCCATGATCACTGGTGACGCCTGGGGCCAGGGAGACGACCAAAGAGTCTCGGGCGAGGGCTCCCCCACGTCCTCCCTCCCCCACGCCAACGTCGCCCAGTGGCATCGTGAGAAGAGGATTCTCATATGCAAACCCGGGCCGGGGGGAACTGGAGCGCAGTTCTGCCCCCCTGTCCCCGGGGCACGGCACGGCCACAGCACGGGAGGGGGGGCGGAGAGGCCCCGGGGACCGAGACACTGGGGAGAAGAGTTCGGGTCCACCCGCAGCTGACCCCCAGGCACAGGCGACCTGATGCGGTGGGCGGCGCGGGATGAGTGGCACGGTGGGGCGAGGCTTGTTGCAGCGAGTTCCCCCCCTCCCCTCCTCTCGGACGAAAAGGAAGGACTTGGGCAACGCGACTGGGGAGAAGAAACAGGTGAGGAAGGCTTCTCCCTAGCATGCGGGGGGGCCCGGAAGGAAGCCCTGCTCCTTCCCGCGGGGAAAGGCACCCATCTCCCCATCGGAAATGATCAATAAATTTACAAAGTAAGAGAAAAGGGAGTGGAAGTTTGGGGCGGGATTTCTTCCTGCCCTCTTCGTCTCCACTCTCAAGTCCAGTTAAGGGGATTCCTTAATATGGATTGGGTTTTATCCAATCAGTTGAAGGTATTAAGAAAAAGATTGAATTCCCTTGAGGAAGAGGGAATTTCGGCCAGCCTCTTTGCCTTCAGATTTTAACTGCCAATATAATCTATTTCCTAGGTCTTCAGAATTCCCTTCTATGCTGAGGTTTTAGACTTGCCTGCCTCTGCATCCAATACATGGGAGCTAATTCCTTAACCATCAATCATTCATTCTCTCCTCTCATTCCGTCCTCCCTTGTCGCTATTTCGCTAGTTTCTGGGTAACTCACTGAGAATTAATGTGCATTGCCACAACCCTAAGTTTTCTAATTTAGTGGTTGGATCATTGCAAGTTTTATGT